>NC_092369.1:2915530-2998030 GCF_030848805.1 Temnothorax longispinosus
TAAATCGCGCGCATCCTCGCTTTTCATTTTATTCGATAGCGGTTCAGAGTATCCACCCACGATTGGAAGATCCAACGGTAAGTAGAAGATTATTGTTTCATGGTAGCTAGTTTTTGATAATATAATATGTCACAGATAAATCACGCACAACCCTCTCTCTTCATTTTTAGATGCCCTATAAATTGAGCTCTGCCTCGAGTCAGAGCACAGTCTCTCTTTGCAAACATACGGTTTATTACATACATTTGTAACGATGCGCTCCAAAACGCATCATTCCCGGCGAGCATCAGCCGGATGCCGCCCGGCCGAACACCCGCCGGGCGAGACAAGGCACGGTGTGCTCTTTTTAAACTATCAATCTCGCGTATCAGTCCGCAAACGGACTTAGCGCGGCAACCGACTCGAAGCGCCGAGCGGTGCCGAAAACGGCCAAGAGCCACCGAACGCAATCGCGGCGTCGGGGCGCCGTACTTTCCGAACGCTCCACCGCTCCATCCCGGCGCGCGCGATTGCCGTCGCGTATACCCCCGCCACGCCGACACGCCACCGCGGGCGTATATAAACCGAGCAATGTTGCTAGGTTTGAGATTCCGCCGTGAGCCAGCAAACCGATCCGACCGATTCTCCGCTGCTCACGGATCCCAAAATCCCTCAGTCGAACAACCAGGAGGTAGAGAGTATTCTCTGCCTCTGCCGAGTGAAGCATCTAGGCGGTTGACTCGAACTTCCATACGAACACCTGTGACACCGGAGTGAACCAGGGTAAGAGAGTTCTTCTCTTACTCGCCAAGGGTCTTGGCCACCCGGTGCCGCCTCCCGCCTACACGAATCGATGCGCCAGGAGATAGAGAGTACTTCTCTATCTCCGCTAAGGGTCTTAGCCGCTCGATATCACGTCCAATCGCGATCCAGCGCCTTACGCGCTCACTGCCGCCGCTATCCAAACCTGCAATACCGCGTCACCCGCGCCGAAATCACACACCGTACTTCAGCGAGCCCGCACGCCCGCCGATCCGCGAAAACTCCGCGATCTCCGTGTATCGTCGCTTTACACCGCGATCACTGTAACCCGCCGCTATCGTAGCAGCGACCGCGATCTTTTGTACATATTCACCGCTTCCGCGAGCATCTCTATGTATTCACGCATAATTGAATAAACCTTATTTTGTTTTGTTATATTTTAACCGAGTCTTGTGTCTTCCTCCGCGCCTACTCCGAACCCTGACCAGCCGCGAGCTAAATCCGCGCTTCGGAAGCTAGGTTGTTTTACATTTTGTTACATAACTGCTATATAATGGCTAATATTGAAGATGTGATTCGAATATCTTATCCGGCGGCTGGGGTGTGTATAACAATTCGCGATTAAAGTGTAAATTTGTAAATATTAACTGGTATATAACTTTTACAGATAGTATGGGTTGATAACATACCCATCGTTAAGGTGCGCGTTACAGACGCGGGCGTGGTGGAAATTCGAATTCTTCGCGGCCGGGTATGTATACTTCATATCTTTATATTTTTAACATTTTTTTTAATTTTATGTAATCTGATTTCAGCGACTGATATATTGTGATGAGATGAGAATCGATGGCTTCTTGAATTTGGAGCATCAAACGTGGACTCGCTATTCCAGATCGATTGATCGTGAAGCCAACGATCTAATATGGGAGCAGAGCGGCGTGGAATACATATTCGACTTACAAATTTTGTTCGGAATGCGTATCTACGAGCCGGAAATTTGGTTAAATTATTTTAAAAATACTTCGAATACATTATTTGAAGAAATGTATAACTTTAAAAATTTAAAATATAAAATATAAAATAATTTTTAAAATCTGTATCTGTTTTCCGTTATTTCGCCGATTTCATTCCCTTTAGATAAGCTAGTAATAGTGATGCTTAAATAGGTAAAATAATTTTATAAAAATAGTAAAAAAAGATTATATATGATTCATATAAAACATTATAATTTAAATAAGTTTAAAAAAGCTTAAGATATAATATTATTTATACATTAAATAAGTTTAAATATAATGGAGAATGAACGAGATCACCCGAGTTGGAGCGAGCGAGAACGCGCGAAAGAAAGAGACCGCGAACGGGGCCACGAGCGAGAACGCGAACGGGGGCCGGGAGCGAGAGGAACTGCGCGCGAGGGAATGAGACCGCGAACGGGGGCCGGGAGCGAGAGGGACCGCGCGCGAACGAGGGAGAGAGACCGCGCGAACGGGGGCGCGAGACACCGCGCGAATGAAAAGACGCGCGCGACCGGGGGACGGGAGGAAACATCTACGAGGGGGAGATAACGCGAACGGGAGCGTGCCGTGTGACGTCACGCGGACTCCGCGGCGCGGCGAAACGCGAACGCGGGTCCCCTCGCTCCGCGGCGCGGCGAAAACGCGGTCGCCCCGCGGCGCCGGAAAACGCGGACCTCCTCGCCCCGCGGCGCCGGAAAACGCGGTTCCCCCTCCCCCTCCCCCGCGGCGCCCGAAAACGCGGTTCTCCCCTTCCCCTCCCCCGCGGCGCCCGAAAACGCGGTTCCCCCCTTTTCCATCCCCCGCGGCGCCCGAAAATGCGGTTCCCTCTTCCCCCTCCCCCGCGACACCCGCGGTACTCGCCCCCGCGGTTCCCCCCCGCCCCTTACCCCCCTCAGATCCCCGGGGTATAACCGGCCTAGCTTACCTACTCATCTATTTTACTTCAGGAGCCATTAAAAGGTTGTTTTTTTTTTTAAGTAGTTTCATTTAATTTTTCTTACAGAATAGTATTATTCGAAGAAAAATAATCAATTCAATATTTGTGAAGCAAAGTTACATGAATTCTTTGGTGTTCACAAAAGCTTTTTGAATAAATGTTGCTTCATTAAACGGTGAAATCGAAATGGTGATTTTGAAATCTGCCAAACCACTTTTTGACTGTCCGGAGAGCAGGAGCACGGTCCAAATAAACGCTCTGAATGTTTTTTGTGCAGTCCCAACACTCACGCCTTTTCGAAATTTGTATAGCATTACATGCCGCAAATGCACCTTTTCATTCTCTATATTTAAGGGTCCATATACCTCAGTAGGTCTAAAAAATAGGTGATTTTTGTGAATTTTGTGGAGAGAAAGTGAACAAAATAATCATTCAGTATTTTTGAATTATATTTATGATACTTTTAAGTAGTTATACAAATTTGTTCAGCCCATTTAAATAATTTGGCAAAGCGGTATACTGGGCAACGCGCAAAATAGGTTGCTCCATGGCGGAAGTCCTCCAGGTCGTAAAATGTGTCTGAAACATCGAATCAATCGATTTTTCTGTTCAGTACAAGTGTCCCTATAGAGTAGACTAAAAAAATTATTTTAAATAAAAATTCATAAAATAGCGGCAGTTCAAAAAGAAAAATTAATTTTCACTGTAAATTTTCGATACTTTGCTTATAAAAAATTATTAAATATTGCATATATCGATATGATTGTAGTCTACTCTATAGGGACACTAACTTGTACTGAACAGGAAAATCGATTGATTCGATGTTTCAGAAACATTTTACGACCTGGAGGACTTCCGCCATGGAACAACATATTCCGCGCACAGGTCGCCGTTGCCCAGTATCCCGCTTCGCCAAATGGGCTGAAAAAATTTTTATAACTACTTAAAAGTATCATAAATATAATTAAAAAAAATTGAATGATTTATTTTGTTTACTTTCTCCACAAAAAATTTACAAAAATCACCTTTTTTTTGGACCTACTGAGGGATATGGACCCTTAATAATTTTTCTTATGCACAAATGGATTTATCTGAACAATGCCTGACACTAAAGTGAAACAAAACACTGTCACCTATTCAGTGCAGGCAACAATTACCAAACGAAACCATCTGAACTTAGCCACGCAATAACTTAATGCCAATTATGAAAATCGGGCACGAACTTATGCAATCATCCAATACTTTCTAAAAAGAAATTATGCGTACATGCTTTATCGTCAAAGGGTAAAACGAGCTAAACTTCGCTTATTCTAACCATGTTCCCACCACTTCAGGATAAAATAAATGTCATTTTCCTTTTTTAAATGGTCCAAATAACAATTCTCTAGTACGTTTTCACGTTGCATTAGGGGGCCAAAAATGGCCTCTTTTTAACATCCTCCTTTTGAAAATGATCTGATTAAATTCGGTAATTTAGCTACGCACCATTCGAAAGTTTACATTTTTCTGTAAAATTTAAGAATTTTTTAGATCAAATATAAAATGGGCAGTATGGGGGTAACGTTAAGAATAAATGACCTATATATATATTGTTACGCTCGTCGCGCGTCCACGTCTCACTCTCGCACTCACTCACGCGCGACGCGTATTCCGGCACTCACACAAATGAAAGCGTCACAGTTAAAGGAAAAGAACTCGTTTATTGCAAGCTCGAAATACAGCGGGACTCGGACAGACACGTCCGAACGAGACTGAATCCCAGAGTCAAATCTGACAAACGATATTCATAAACAAGCGTCGCTAAGGACGATTCGCGACTTCTCTCTACGGGGCGACTCGTATGAGCGCACGGCACGGTCCTACAGCACGGGCGTAACACTACCCCCCCTCTTTCAGGATTGTCGCCCCGACAATTAGGGAGGGTAGTCTCTTGCGGTCCAGCTTCTTTACTTTGTGAGCCCTAGGGCGCCGAATGGTTGACTTGCCCTCCTCGAGCTGCTGCTCAAAGTTACCGGGCTCCATTCCTCTTGGCCCCCGGTAGCCGCACACCAAGGGTCCGTCCGAACCTCTTCCGGAGAGAGCTGGCCAGGCTCCCCCCTCCGACGATCCTAAGACGATCACGTAGAAGCTCCGCTTCCTCGGTGCAGTCAGTCTCCCTGCTGCCGGCCTCCCACGTCGCCACCAAAACTTCGGACAAGGGGGGGAAGCTTATGTGGACCCAACGTCTAAACAGACTTCCCAAGTCCCTGCCTCAGCATTCGCTCTACGTCTCACGGAAAAACCATAGTTTAAAGAAACCGTGGGCGAGGCAGTCTTCTTTTAGAACAGAACTTTCCTGAGAAGAAGTCTTCGGCCGATGTTCTGCCGCAGTACCTCTTTACCTTCTCACGTACCGCCAACTTCCTCTAGGAAAAACAAACATTACGCACAGTAAAAGGGAACAAAATATTAAACAACAAAATCAAACCAAAACTCATTATCTTATTTCTTTATTAAGTATACATTTAAAATTCCAGTCATTGTTACATATTCCCTTCCGGGCTCCGACCTATACTAACTCCTCAACCCAATTTCCTTTCAGAATAAATAGCTAGTCTATCTGAATGTACCACTTTACTCCTATGACGAGGTGATTTCCGGATACAATATACTACATTACTAAGCTTCTTTATTATCAAGTAAGGACCTTCCCAACTGCTTTGTAATTTTGAAGCCTTCTCCCTAAACCTTCGGGGATTGTAAAACCAGACTCTCTGCTCCTCCTAAAAAAGAACTTGTCTAACTCCGCGATCATATCGAGCCTTCATTCGAGAAGATTTTAAATTCATTTGCTCCCGCGCAGTAGAATGAATTTCTTCCAGCTTTTCTCTTAAACTTACAAAATTTCCAACCAGTGGTGGCTCCTCTCCAGGAAGTTTCAAAGGACTCCCCCGTAACAGATCTGATGGTAATCTGAGATTTCGAGCAAAATATAACTCGGAAGGGGTCACTCCAGTTGTTTCATGTTTCGAGGATCTATACGCCAAGAGAAACAAAGGGATCCATCTATTCCAGTCTTTTTGATTCTCAGAGACACATTTCGCCAGATAGTTGGTTATAGTCTGATGCTGGCGTTCAACTTGACCATCGGACTGCGGATGTAAAGCAGTAGTCCTCGTTTTCTTAATTTCGAAAAGTTTCATCAACTCCGAGAAAAGTTTCGACTCAAAGTTCCTCCCCTGGTCAGTATGAACCTCTGTAGGCACACCATGTCTGGAAACAAACTGATTTACGAATACTTCCGCTACTGTTGTTGCTATCATGTTTCTCAAGGGAAAAGCTTCCACCCATTTTGTAAAACAATCCACAATAACGAGAAGGAATCTGTTCCCGGATTTCGTCAATGGAAGAGGGCCTAGAATGTCGATCTGCACTCTCTCTAAAGGTGCTCCAACATTATAAATCTGAAGGGGAGATTTTCCCTTTCCCGAGGGGCCCTTCCTGGCGACGCAGACCTTACAAGTTCTGCACCAGTCTTCTACGTCCTGCTTGCAGGTTGCCAAAAAATAACGTTTCCGAATCTTCTCCAGAGTCTTATTCACTCCGAAATGACCTTCAGAGAAAGAATCGTGTAATTCTTCAAGAATTTTCTTAGTAAATTTCCGAGGAACTACTAGTTGGAGAAAATTCGATTTAAGGTTCGGAGCTTCCCATTTTTTAAAGAGTATTCCCTCTTTCAAGACTATAGCATCCCAATACAACCAATAAATTTGCGCAGAGACATCTTCCGAAGTTAACACGGAGCGTGGTGGGCGAACTCCAGCCTCATTATCACGGAGTATGACTGAAATACTTGGGTCTGCCCTTTGCTCAAGACGCCAGTCTATCGGATTTCCTGTTGTTAACTCGATGTAAGCAATTCCTTTCTCCATTGTCGCAGAGTCTTTCCTCTCCACCTTGGCACAATACTCACAGCCGAACAATTCACATGACCGTCTCAACAGTCCGTCGGCATTCTTGTGAGAAAGTCCTTTCCTGTAGATAACAACAAATTGGTATTGTTGGAGTCTCTCCAACCAACGGGCCAACTGTCCATCTAAATCCCTGAAAGACATAAGCCAACGCAACGAAACATGATCCGTGCGGATCAAAAATTCACGTCCCAAAAGATAATGCCGGAAAAACTTAATAGAATCTACAATCGCCAAAAGTTCACGACGAGTTACACAATAATTCCGCTCAGCTTTATTAAGGACACGACTAAAATATGCGATAATCCTCTCCTCTCCCTCCTGCTTCTGCGATAAAACCGCGCTAATTCCCATATTGGAAGCGTCCGTATCCAAAATAAACTCCCCCTCCCCCTTCGGAAAAGAAAGCACCGGAGGAGAGGACAACATTCGCTTCAATTCATCGAAAGAGTTCTAATACTTCTCTTCCCAGATAAATTTTATCTGCTTCCCCATTAACTCATATAAAGGTTTAGCTATCGAAGAAAAACCCTTAATAAATTTCCGATAATAGGAACAAAATCCAAGAAAACTTCTTAATTGAGTTTTCGTGTGAGGAACCGGCTATTTCTCAACGGCAGCAACCTTTTCAGGGTCAGTAGAGATACCTTCCGCCGAAATTACATGCCCCAAATACTTTACTTTTTTTCCAAACAATACACATTTCTTAGGATTTATCTTTAAATTTGCTTCTTGTAAACGTAGAAATACTTTTTCTAAATTCGACAACATTTCCTCGAAAGTTTTCCCAAAAATTATTATATCATCTAACAAGGGAACCTCGTGAAATGGAAAATTCTGATTTTAATATAACTTTCCACACATGTAGGGGGAGTAAAAAGATGAATTTAGATATTTTTTGTAGCGGCCCAAAAACGGTTTTAAGGGGTGAAACCACCTCTCATATGTAGAGCGGTTTTTTGCTTTTCTCGATATATTTCGAAAAGTATTCGAGATATAAAAAAATGTTTCAAATAAAAGTTTTATGGTAAAAACATCTCTATTTAACCACATTAAAAAAATTTTGAAAAAAAAAATTTTGTTTAAAAAATTATTTTTGGTAATTCTTCAGAATAGGGCCTTTTCCGAATTTTGATATTTTCTTGCGGTTTTCTTGGTAAAAACCTTTGTTGTGACTCCGACAGTGATAATCAATCGGGGGAGCCGGAAAAATATGCACCCTACCTATTTTTTTTACCTATTTTTACTTTATTTTTGATAAATGTCTAGATTAAGGGCGCATACACTTTCCACGCGAACCGAGGTTCACGCACACCCCCCCCCGTGCTTTCGGGGGAGGTGCGGTAGTCCCGAAATAGTTCACGCATACACTTTCCACGCGAACCGAGGTTCACGCACCCCCCCCCGTGCTTTCGGGGGAGGTGCGGTAGTCCCCAAATAGTTCAATTAAATACTTTTAGTCATTTTGAGCAAAAACGCTTTAATTGAGCCTTATTTCATCGAAATCGGAGAGAAGTGAGCTTTCCTTCAGATTTACTAAAATAGGAAAAAAAAATAGGTAGGGTGCATATTTTTCGGGCTCCCCCGATTGATTATCACTGTCACAACAAAGGTTTTTACCAAGAAAACCGCAAGAAAATATCAAAATTCGGAAAAGGCCTTATTCTGAAGATTTACCTTATTTTTAAAAAATATTATATTAATGTTGTTGAATAGAGGAAATTTTACCATAAAATTTTTATTTGAAACATTTTTTGATATCAAATACTTTTCGAAATATATCGAGAAAAGCAAAAAACCGCTCTACATATGAGAGGTGGTTTCACCCCTTAAAACCGTTTTTGGGCCGCTACAAAAAATATCTAAATTCATCTTTTTACTCCCCCTACATGTGTGGAAAGTTATATTAAAATCAGAATTTTCCACTTTGCGAGGTTCCCTTGTAAGTAAATCAAACAAATTTTAAATATTAGTAAACCATGTAAAATTTCTTCCATTAGGCGTTCAAAAGTTGCCGGGGCGTTACATAATCCGAAAGGCATCACCGTAAATTGCTAAAGCCCCCTGCCGAACGAAAAAGCCGTTTTCTCTCTATCCTCAGGACGAATTTTAATTTTCCAATAACCGCTTTTTAAATCCAAAGTACAGAACCAAACGTTACCTGCTAGTTGATCAAAAATATCATCGACTCTGGGGAGGGGATGTGAGTCCTCAGTCAAAGCGTTTACTAAACGGTAATCCACACAAAATCTTATTGTTCCATCTTTCTTTTGTCTCAGTATTACGGGGGAAGTCCAAGGGTTATTTGATTCATCAATTACTCCGCTTGCCCTCATTTCCTCAATAACCCACATTCCTTAATATCCACCTACCCTCTCATTTGAAAAGGAATCCGTCGAGGTACCTGCTTTTTGGGGAGAGAGCCTTGCACATTTATGACATGTACGACAATATTACAATTTCCCGCAATAATATTTTCGGAAAACACATTATAAAATTTTCCAAGAAATTCAGTAAAAAGTTCCTTCTGAGATAGATCGAGGTTCTGAGAATTATTCTCAAAGAGTTCTTTCAAGGAGATAGGGACTTTATTAGGAACATTCTCTATTCGAGCTAACTGTATTTCTGACTGTGTGTATTGAAAATCAAGATAAAAAATTTCCTCTAAATTTACCTTTTTCAGAAAATTCACGCCCAAAAGGCAATCGTCATTGGTATCAGCAACAAGTAAAGGGAATTCAATTAAATATCTACCTATTTCTACTCTAGTTTTGACTTCGAATTCTACTAAAACTTTCTCTCCAGTAGGATATCTCAAATTTACATTCTCAATTCGAAACCTTCTCTTCCCTTCATCCACAAATCTCTTATTTACGATCGAAACGTCGGAGCCCGTATCTACCTTAAAAGAACATTCTTTTCCATCAATCTTTCCCTGATAGCAGAAATAATTAAAACTCGGCTTAACTCTATTTTCTTTAAAAAACATTTTCTTTATTAACATTTAAAACAACATTTTTATTAGTAAAAATCGGGGTATCGATAATTCGAGCCAAACCCACCCCGCTGAGTTTGACTAAACCGCGTTTCCCCCTTCCTCGGGGCACTCAGACCGGAAATGTCCGGTCTTGCCGCACGTCCAACATTCGCCGCGGCTGGCGCTAAATCTGCTGCCACGCCGATTTCCCTTCTGATCTCTCTTTCCTTTCTCCGCTTGTACCCCGTTCTCTTCTGTGTCTCCCTTTCTATTAGTGAAATTATTATTTTGTCCTCTCTTCGGAAAATTTTTATTTAATTTTTCTTTTTCGCGAGCATAACCCTCCCCTTGGATTATTTTCAACGCTTTTGCTCGCTCGACTGCCCGACTCAAAGAGGTTATCCCCTCTATCTGCAATGTCCGTCGGATAAAATGATCTGATATAGCCGTTACGAATAGTGAGCAAGCAATTTTGTCTCGAATTTCATAGGGGCACTTGGGGTACGCAAGGCGCGACAAACGTTCGATGTCTAAGCCAAGAGTGGCTAAATCCTCTCCAAACTTTTGTCTGCGATTCGTTAACGCGGAATAATGATTTTGAGTTAAATGTCCCTCCCCAAAACGCAATTCGAGCTTCGCTTTTTGTTTGCACAAGCTCGCGCACAAGCCTGAACTCTAGATTCAGATGAGGAAGGAACAAATAATTAAGAATCCGGTGTAGTTGAGAGAGAGATTGCATTTAATAAATTCAGTATTTTAATATGACTCGAATGGGCAGAATTAGACACAGAATACCAACATTCGTTGCTTAGGAGAAGGGAAACTGCCCGAAAACCTTCCCAGTATTCGTGAACAGGTATTACATAGATTATAAAACATATAATGAATATACAATAAATGAATAAATCACGCAAACGAAACAATTCAATAATTATTATAGTACAGTTCTTTCCTGTTATTGAGAATGAAATAAAAAGTTGAATTCATTGAAGCCTTGCTTAGCTATATCCTCAGGTTAATTATAAAAGAAATATTTATGGTATGTAATCTCAGAGTTTCTATTGACGTAGTCAAAAAAATAAAAAGGAACATGTAATTTCAGGATAGGACTGTTCAACAAATGAATCAAATCAATCAACATATAAATTCAGTTCAAACACAATTGAAATAATTATGGAATCAATGTATCAATCTCTGAGTCTGAAATATAAACTATTTCTCTTTAACTTGTTAGAATTGACCATATATTAAAATCTTCTCTAGAACTAATAATTCTCTTTTTAACAAAATCAGGTATTCAATACCAAAAGATAAAGTATAAGAATTTCTCAATGTATAGCCTTCATAAAGCTTTTTGTTTGGATCGACACATTAATTCATAATAATAGAAATGAACTCTTTGATCAGTCAGAGTTAACATAATACTTCGTAAAATAATTATCAAGTTCATGAGAAATTAGTCTCCGAATACTTATGAGAATAATCATCGAATCAATGAGAAACAAGTCGCAAAATACTTAGTATAATAATCCTTAAATCAAGGAGAAACAATGCTTAGAAAACGCTCGGAAATGAATAATTACTAGTTTGATAATAACGCAATAGAATATTTACATGTTTCGCACGGAACACTATTTCATTGAATACTTATTCCAAAATGACTATAACGAATGTTCGCAAAGTAACATAATACAAAATAAGAAAATTGTCTGATCGATTAGAAAGAAGTAATCGCACAAATAAGTAATAAAGTCTTTCTTTTACTTTTCACGAAAATGGTTGCAACCGTACAATTAATGATTTTACTTTTGACTGAGCTCAGTATTCTAATTAGACTCGAGATAACCTTTTACTGTCCTGTTCAAAAAAAGTGAGGAAGTTTTCCTCTCAATTGCTCTCATGATCTCTGAGAGGATTGATGATCTCTCTCGTAACGGTAGACGAAGGTCTAACGTTCCCTCTCTGTAACGGTAAACGAAAGTCTAACGTTTCCACTAAAGTATATTTAAACAGGTTACCTTTCATAGACGATAACATCCCCTCAGATGTTCACACAATGAATATATATATAAAGGGCTCAATCCTTATCTCTTTCGCATATTCACGACTTTGAAAGGGCTCGTGATTCCTGTAGACAAGACTCTCTCGTACGTTGCAGCAAATGGCTGCCTTCCTTCGTTCCACGTGCCGGCATGGCTCGCCGGGACGGATATCCCTGGATTCCTCTCGAAGGCGATCGTCGTCTCCAGGATCTTTCGTTGATTGATATTCGAAGCAATTAATTTAATACGACTCGACACACGAATATACAGATCACTACGTAACGACTCGATGCTCAAAGGCTGACGCAATATATCTAGAATTGAGCTACGATGCACGATGTATCGTGCACGAAATCTGCGAAATGAATGCTCGCTCGGCCGGGCTGCGCGCCCCTCCTAACATGCTCGAGCATGCGCGGCACACGTGTGCCTCGCCGCCTGGGACGCAACGTTGTCGGCGCCGCTCGCGCGCTTTTTCCGAGAACTACGTGGAATGCGCGGCAACCTATTGTATTACAACCGCCACAGATAAACGCAAAAAAAGGAATAACACAATCTCTCTCTCTCTCTTTCTCTTTCAACTTCAAACACTTTTAGCTCCGCAAAATTCAGGCAATCGACGTCCTGAACCGTCTCCAAAACTGAACGCGCCTTGCCCCTCAAACTCGACGCTAATGCGACGGTCTTCGTCGCGTCATACCAACTATTCGCTCGCGCAATTAAATTGAGCTGCGAAAAATATTCATGCAGCGGGACTGTCCCGTCATACGTATCGGGCTTGAGCTTGTAACCAAGCCCGACACTCACGCCCGCGGCACCATCTCTCGCGAATGCGACACTCTCCCCTGCACGTGCGGTACGCTCCCCTTCGTTGTTTATTAACGCAACACGGTCCCCCGTGTACACATCGCCCGTGCTCGTGCCCCTCTCGTTCGCACACACAACGACGGCGTTTATAATCGTGTCCCTCTCACTCGCGTTGTCCGCGACCGCATCCCCTTCGCGTGCGACCCGCGCCCCGCGCCGTTCGCGGCCCGCGTTTCCGCGTCCCCGGACGCTCTAATATTATGTGGACTTAGCTGCGGGATGTCGCCGAGCTCCTCCTGTCGGCGGAACGTTGTCGCGCATTCGCGCTCCCTTCGTGCCTGTTCCTCTCGCAGAAGACGGACTTTCTCGATGACCGTCCGGAGGGCTTCCATGATCGACGACATCGCCGTCGCTTCCGTAGCGTCCCGCTGTGGAGTCTCACCCGAAGCCTTTTCCTCGTGGCCATGGGTACGCTCATCGTTACACGTCCGTATCTCGGACGAGCCCCCAAAATGTTACGCTCGTCGCGCGTCCATGTCTCACTCTCGCACTCACTCACGCGCGACGCGTATTCCGGCACTCACACAAATGAAACCGTCACAGTTAAAGGAAAGGAACTCGTTTATTGCAAGCTCGAAATACAGCGGGACTCGGACAGCCACGTCCGAACGAGACGGAATCCCAGAGTCAAATCTGACAAACAATATTTATAAACAAGCGTCGCTAAGGACAATTCGCGACTTCTTTCTACGGGGCGACTCGTATGAGCGCACGGCATGGTCGTACAGCACGGGCGTAACAATATATATTGTGACGTGACAAGTCGCGTCTGCTTCCCGGACTGGCTCGGCCGAGGGGAATTCGGGGATGCTTCCTCGTTGGTGCGAGGGGGGGCGGTTGCGTACTATTAATTGGTCTAATAAGCGTTTAAGTTTTAAGGGATCACCGGTGGTGACCGGAGTCAGCCTGTAACGGCCGCGAGCCGCAACGGGAAGGAGCTGTCAGGACTAAGGAGGCGGCCCAGGGACTTGGTCGTTAGTCGGGTTGCCCGGACCTCCCCGCAAGCGCAGGAGTACCGCCGGCCGGAATTCACTCCACACTCGGTCACAACCGCGGCAGGAGAGGAATTGAGAGGACCCCGGGGCACACCCGAGCGAAATGCCTCTCAGGCCAGGGTCCCAAGGAGCGGCTCAGAGAAGTGCGCAGCCCTGTGACCGCCACCCCGAGAGGCTGACGGCGGACGGGGCCGAGGCCCGGTCAGCCTGACCCCGAACGCCGGCTCAATCATCGCGGCCCGGACAGCCGGTTGATCTAAAAAGCCCGCGCTGAGTCGGAGGGAGTTGGAGTGGCGCCGCCGAAAAGGGAGGCGCGCGAGACGCGGAGGCACCGGTGCGAGCGCCCTAGAGTTGGAGTGGCGCCACCGGAAGGAGCGGCGCACGAGCAGCCTAGGCGCCGGGAGCGCTAGAATCGGCAATCCGGTCGCGCTACACGTTACGGCGCAGGCGCGGGGAACCGGCGCGATCCCAGCGGACCATAGTCCCGACACTGTCGTGCCGGCCGGAAGCGAGGAGACATCGCCCGAAAACGAGCTGCCCGGACTGAAGGAAGCACCGACGTTAACTGTAAGGTCACCACCCCGGCGTCCCCGCGTTAGGAAAAGAGGGTTCACTCGAGGCGCTGGCCCCAGACGCGTATCGGTTACCTGCAGGAATTACCTGTGGACGGCGGTATGAGCGCGTGCGTTACCTTACGCTCGCATTCCAGAGAATCGTATCGAAAATCGTGCAAGGGCCCCGCCGGGAGTGAACTCTCATGTGCGTAGAGACCAATCGTGCCCTCCCCGGGAGCACCGTCACGGCCGACAGTCGCGTGGCGTTGAATATTGTGAGTCGAATCGACCGTGTCCTCTCGTGTGAGTCGAAATAATTGTGTCGCGTTTCTTCGTGTTAATCGGAATAATTGTGTCGCGTTGCATCGTGTTAAGCGAAATAATTGTGTCGCGTTTCATCGTGTTAATCGGAGAAATCGTGTTGCGTTTCATTGCGTGAATCGGGATGATCGTGGCGTGTCGTGCGCGGAGATAATGGGGGCAAGTTGCGAGGAAAAACGGCGAGCCACGAGTGGTCACGTAGTTTGAAGGGCACTCGCCCTCGTCGTTGAGTAACGTATCCGGGCCCTCGAGGACGACGAATATTGTGCTTGGCGGGACGGAAGGATCGTCGGGATCGGCGCGGGGCCGCGGAATTTCCGGACTTGCGAAAGAATTCGGGATTCGCGTGGCAAACCGCGGGATCGTCCGCGGTACGAGTCCTTGGTTTTGTGTTCGGGGGCGATCGCCGGCCAGCGTGGCCTACACGGCGAGACCGTCCATAATTTTTGCGTCGTGCGGAATCGAGGCGGCCCGGGTACGCGTCGAAGTTGCAAACGGAGGTGCGGCGATTCGGTTCGTCGGCCTCGTGGCATACGTATTCTTTGTGTGTTCGCAGTAAGGTACCGCGTAACCTTAATTATCTCCCACGTTAATATTTCGTGTGTTCGTCTGCGTTGACTATTGTTTTGCGTTCCTCTGTGCGTTAATCTTGTATGAGTTCATCTATCGTGTTTAACCGTCGGCATTATCGCGTTCATATATTTTGAGATTCTGGCGTTACTTTACCCGACCTTCTCGCGTCCGTCTACGGCGTTGGTTATCCGGCATTTTTGCGTCAGCATACCCGACCTTTCCGTGGTTATCTATTCAACATCCTTGCGTTAATTCGTTGCATCGGCGTCGATCTGCCGTCGCTAGAGTCTCTGATCTAATTTCGAATGTGATATGCTCGGATCGATTATACCAACATCTACACTGACCGATATTATATTGCAAATACATTTACACTTACTCTGCCTGATTAAATATATTACTTGTTATCCTGTTATTATAATTTTGTGTGATTAATTGCGTTACGCCTTCTCTCCGAATTCCCTGAAAGGAAGCTACGCCCTGAGGCACCGCCGGGGATATTGCGCTGTTTAGAATAAAGTACGGTGGTGCGATCCGTCGCACCTGGCGCCCAATCATTTTGTGTCGGAATTAGTTGCGCGTGCTGCCAATCCACGATAGCCCTCCACCGAATTGCGAGACCGGGGGAAAAAGTGTCGCAATATATATTGTGACGTGACAAGTCGCGTCTACTTCCCGGACGGGCTCGGCCGAAGGGAATTCGGGGATGCCTCCTCGTCAGAGCGAGGGGAGGGCGGTTGCGTATTATTAATTGGTCTAATTAGCTGTTAAGTTTTTAAGGGATCGCTAGTGGTGGCTGAAGTCAACATGTAACGGCCGGGAGCCGTAACGAGGAAAGGCAGAGGATTAAGGAGACGGCCAGGGGACATGGCCGAAAGTCGGATCGCCCGGACCTCCCCGCAAGTGCATGAGTGTCGCCGGCCGGAATTCACTCCGTACTCGGTCGTAACAGCGGCAGGATAACAGTCTGGAAGACCCCGGGACACCCCCGAGCGAAACGCCAGTCAGACCAGGGTGCCGAGGAGCGGCCCAGGGAAAGGCGCAGCCCTGGGGCCGTCGCCCCGAGGGGATGCCGGCGGACGGGGCCGAGGCCCGGCCAGCCTGACCCCGAACGCCGACTCGATCATCGCGGCCCGGACAGCCGGTTGATTCGAAAAGCCCGCGCCGAATCGGAGGTAGTTGGAGCGGCGCCGCCGGAAGGGGAGGCGCGCGAGAAGCTGAAGCGCCGATGGGAGCGCCCTAGAGTTGGAGTGGCGCCCTCGGAAGGAGCGGCGCACCTGCGACCTAGGCGCCGGGAGCGCTAGGATCGGCAATCCGGTCGAGCGACACGCTACAGCGCAGGCGCGGGGAACCGGCGCGATCCCGGCGGACCATCGTTTCCGTCACTGTCGTGCCGGCGAGGAACCAGGGAGCATCGCCCGAATCCCGAGCTGCCCGGACCAACGAAGATAATACAACGCATTGTAAGGTCACCACTCTGGCGTCCCCGCGTTAAGAAAAGAGGGTTCGCTCGAGGCACTGGCCCCTGGCACGTATCGGTCACCTGAGCGCCGCAGGATTACCTGTGAACAGCGATATGAGCGCGTGCGTTACTTTGCGCTCGCATTTAAGGTAGAGTCGGGTGGAAATCGTGCCAGGGCCTTGCCGAGAGTGAGCTCTCCAGTGCGTAGAGACCAATCGTGCCCTCCCCGCGAGCACCGCCACGGCCGACAGTCGCGTGGCGTTAAATTATGTGAGTCGGATTAATCGTGTCGAATTGTGTAGCGTCTCATTGAGTTAATGTAAGTAATCGTGTTGCGCTTCATGGTGTTAATATTTGTAATCGCGTCGTGTTTCGTTGTGTTAAAGTTCGTAATCGTGTCGCGTTTTGGCCATGTTATCGAGAGTAATCGTGCCGCGTTTCCTCGCGTGAATCGGGATAACCGTGGCGTGCCCTGTGTGGCGATAACGGAAGCAAGTGGCGAAAGAAACGGCGAGCCGCAAGTAGTCATGTAATTTGAAGAGCACTCGCCCTCGCATTTGAGTAACGTATCCGGGCCCTCGAGGACGGCGAATATTGTGCTTGGCGGGACGGAAAGATCGACGGGATCGGCGCGGGGCCGCGGAATCTCCGTGCTTGCGAAAGAATTCGGGATTCGCGTGGCAAGCCGCGGGATCGTCC
This sequence comes from Temnothorax longispinosus, assembly GCF_030848805.1. NCBI lineage: Eukaryota > Metazoa > Arthropoda > Insecta > Hymenoptera > Formicidae > Temnothorax > Temnothorax longispinosus. Next base: position 2,932,665 of record NC_092369.1, read on the forward strand.
GCGATACGAGTCCTTATTTCGTGTTCGGGGGCAATCGCCGGCCAGCGTGGTCGACACGGCGAGATCGCCCATAATTTTTGCGTCGTGCGGAATCGAAGTGGCCCGGGTACGCGTTGAAGGCGCTTCCGAAGGTGCGGCGAGTCGGTTCGTCGGCCTCGTGGCGTAAGTTCGTTGTGAGTTCAAAGTAAGGTACCGCGATACCTTAATCAACTAATTATTTCTCATGTTAAGCTTTCGTGTGTCTGTCTGCGTTTATCTGTTGCGTTGATCTGATCTCGCGTGCGTTAATCTACAGTGTTTAATATTCGACATTCTCGCGTGCACTTATTGCGTTATTTATGCGGCATTCGTGCGTCAGCCTATCCGACATTTTTGCGGTAATTTATGCAACATCTTCGCGTTAATTCGTTGCCGCGGCGTCGATCCGCCGCCGATAATGTCTTGTTACCGCGTGGTCTGATTCCGGATGCGAGATGCTCAGACCAATTATACCAACACCTACTTTGATTGATATTCTGTTGCAAGTGCCTTATATCTGACTAAATATATCCTATGTTATCCTATTATTATTATTATTATGTGTGATTGATTGCGTGACGCCTCTCTCCGAATTCCCTGAAAGAGAACTACGCCCTGAGGTATTGTCGGGGATATCGCGTTAGATATAATAGTGTACGGTGGTGCGATCCGTCGCACTTGGCGCCCAATTTTTTGGTGTCTGAATTAGTTGCGCGTGCTGCCAATCCACGATAGCCCTCCACCGGATTGCGAGACCGGGGGAAAAAGCGTCGCAATATATACATCATACTTATCATACTATAATATAAAACCCGACTGTTTGTCTGTTTGTCTGTCCGTCTGTCCGCGAACTACTCATTCGTTAGTGGACCGAATTTTTACTAAATGTATATGAAATAGGGGTAGAATTTTTCGGGGAGTGCCATGATGTGTATAACTTTTTGTTACCGATTTTCTGTAAACCGGTTTTTCTAATTTTTCTAATTTTTCGGGAAATAATTGACCGAATCTCAAAGAATTGTATATAAAATAGGGGTAAAATTTTCCGGGGAGTGCTATAAAGTGTATAATGTTTTGTTACCGATCTTTTTGGAAACCGGTTCCGAATAATCGAATCTCAAAGAATTGTGCATGAAGTAAAAATAGAATTTTCCGGGGAGTGCGGGTAGAGAGAAAAAGAAGAAACAAATACTTTTCATCGCCGCGAATAAAAGCGTCCACCCGTTAAGTGATTCAAGGATGGTATAATTTAGGCAATCCGAAGTCTGCCATAAAGAGTATAATTTTTCGTTACCAATTTTTTTGGAAACCGGTAACGAAATCTTTTCAATTTTTCGGGAATTAATTGACCGAATCTTAAAGAATTATATATGAAACAAGAGTAAAATTTCCCAGGGAGTGCTATAAAGTGTATAATTTTTCGTTACCGATTTTTTTGGAAACCGGTACTAAAATTTTTCCAAAAAATTATATATAAAATAGGGTTAGAAAGAACTAAAGAATGTAATAGACTTAGAAAAATTGCTAATAATAAAGGGATTTCCGATTTCTGTTTAAAAAAATATACGTAATTGCTCTAATTACCGCAAATTTTGAGATAAAGTTGAATTATTTTTTTATGAATAATTTTTATAGATAATTTTTTGTTACCGATTTTTTGGAAACCCGTTTATGTATCATACTTCATCATATCATACTATAATATAAAACCCGAGTGTTTGTCTGTCTTTCCGCGAACTCTTCTTACATTAATGAACCGATTTATCAAAAAATCTAGTATATATATATTGTATATATATATAATTATCGACTGTTATACAAATTTACCGCGTTGATCAGTAATCCTTTTCGGCAGATCTTGTAATTGCCCTAATGTAATAACGTCCCTACAATAACATAATAACATTAACAAATTAAAAAAAAAGTAGATAGATAGAAATGATACTTTATTACCCCAAGGGGTCTAAAAGGGCGTGTTAACGATTACGCGGATTACGTTAATTGGAAGCAACGGGCAGTTTATAGAGGAACGCCGTCCCTGAACACCCTCGAGCGTTACGCTGTGAATCGCGCGTCTTGCGAGCGCCGAAATTCGCGACACGCGGAATACACGTGTCCTGGCTAACCAAACTGTGTCGATCGCGGATTGGCTAAGACCGATCACCTGTTTGCGAGCAAACATTCTAACGGTTGCGGGAGCGCGAGTCCCGGACCAGAGAGTCTCGAGCACTGTAACCGAGCAGTCACACATTCGTTTAGCTCGAACTAATTATTACGCGAAACGCGGTGAGCGCCGGCTCTTCGGCATCGAGTGAGAGCTCTCGCGTTCGCAACTCAAGATTGTGCATCCTGTGCCTCTCGTTTACTCCAGAGCGGGCTGCAGTGATCTCAACTCTAACTCTCCTCAGCATCCTGTGCTTCTCGTGTACTCCAGAGAGTGCTGCAGCGATCTCAACTCTAAGGATTGTGCATCCTGTGCCTCTTGGGTACTCCACAGAGTGCCGCAGTGATCGAAACTTTAAGGATAGTGCATAGCGCTTGTCAAAGGGGAGGTGCCACAGGATCGTTCTCTCACACGCTGTGCCACCCTCTCTCCGACCGATGCGACTTCGCGTTCGTGACTTTGTACCTCAGTGTATACCCGCGCTCACTGTGATCGGGCCAACTGTGCTTCTTGAATAAATCTAAAATATCGAAAACACGCTCTTTTTCAAATACATTATGTGCTCCTTATGTCCGCATCCGCTCGCGCACCTTTAGGCGCACCACCTCGGAGCGCGTCCCGGCATCTCTCGCAACGGCGGCTCACATTGCCAAAATTAGAGCTCACCGAACGAACAGGGCGTTTTGTAGGGACGTACCAAACCCTGTACATCCAATTTACAATAGCTTATGATTTACATACATTATGTTACATATAATTCTTATAGACATATTCTTCTTCAATCCTTTTCGCTGCCTCGTCCTCCTCGGTCCTCTTTCGTTAATAGTTGGATCCTCCTTCTTCCTTTCCTATTCTCCTCCCTCCTCCATCTCGTCTTATTTCTTCTATTACTTTCATCCATTTTTCTCTCTCTCCCTTTTCTCCCAGTAATCTCCCCACCACATCTTGCCATCCCTCTCCTTCCCACCGCTCCCATCTCGTACATTGCTCCCATATATGCTTCCATGTCTCCTCTTCCCTCCCACATATCCTGCATTTTTCATCCTCCTCATTTCCCCAGTATAGTCCCTCCCTCACTTCGTTACCAAGTCTAAATCTTGCAACCCTGCTCCATCTTGCTTCCTCCCATCCCTTTTTTAGATAATCCGGAATCCCGTCCTTTCTTATACTCTTATACCACCTATTGTACTTCGATTCTATGATCTTTTCCATCCTTTCTCGTTTCTCCTTCCATTTCTCCTTCTTCTCCAATACCTCCTCTTCTAACTCCTCCTCCCTTTCTACTTCTACCCCGATTTCTTCCAGATAGTCCTTTCTCTCCTGCTCCCATCTTCCTATTATCTCCTATTATCCCCTCTTCCATCTCTCTTTCATTTCTTCCAAACACTTTCTCGCTATTTCTTCTCCTTTACCTTCTTCCAGTTTTCTTTCAAACTTCCATGCTCTCTTACTTGCTCTAGCTCTCATCTTTTCCCTTTCTAGTTTATCTCTAACCATATATTCTGGCGCCCTCCAGTTTAATCCAAGTACCCATCTGAGATATCTTTCATGAATACCTTCTACCTCCCTCCTTTCCTTCCATCCCCATATTTCTGCTCCGTATCCCATCACCGTCCATATCAGGGTGTCATATAGCCAGATCCTTCTTTTGCAGTCCTTTTTCCACATCCTTTTCTCTATCCCCCACACTTCTCTCATTACTCTTGTTGCCTTCCTTCTTCTCTCTCTAATATGCGCCTCCTGTCCTCCATTCTCCTTCAACGTATACCCCAGATATTTGAACTCTTTGGCCTCCTCTAACTTCTTTTCCTTCCATCTCCAGTCATACTTCTTCTTCCTTCCTCCTCCCTTTATAAACCTCATTATCTTTGTCTTCTTTATACTCAGTGTTAAACCTTTCCTGTCTAGATATCCCTCTAACCTGCTTATCATTGATCTCATGTCCTGTTCCTCCTCCGCTATATCCTCCAACAGTGCTATATCATCTGCATACATTAGCGTGTATATCTTCTCACCTCTTAATCTCATGCCTCCCCATCCGCCTTTCTTCATGTAATCCTCTATGTCTGCGATTAACAAATTGAACAATATTGGGCTTAGCGGGCATCCTTGTCTCAAGCCCTTCGCCGTCCAAAATTGTCCTCCATTCTCCCCTCCCTTTCCCACTCTGCTCTTTGTTTCTCTCAATACCTTCTCTACCCTGTCTATCAGTCCTTGTCTCACTCCTCTCTCTCTCATTGCCTTAATTAATACTTTTTTATCCACTAAGTCAAATGCCGCCTTCAAATCCACAAATAGTACTGTCATCTTTTCTTTCTATTTTCCTAGTTGTCTATTCACCAAGTAGTTCAAAGCGAATATTTGATTTATCGTCCCCATTCCTTTTCTAAATCCTGCTTAATTATCGGGAATCAAATTATTCGTTTCTACTTCCTTCCTTATCCTTTCCGCTGATATCGCCGTGTAAATTTTGTATACATCAAAGACATGATAGTTATCCCTCTATAGTCCTTCACCTCTCGCCCTTCTCCTTTCTTTACTATTAGGATTATGTCACCTTCCTTCCATTGCTCCGGCCAGCCTTCCCCCTCCAGACCCGTTTGCATATTTCCCATATCCATTTCACCATTTCTTCTCCTCCAAATTTCCACGCCTCGTTCGGTATTCCGCCATTGCCTATTGCTTTTCCTGTTTTCAGTTTCTTTATTACCATTCTTACCTCCTCCAGTTCTATCTCTTCCTCTTCTTGTCTGCCCTCTCCTCCTTCCCCTTTCACCACCCTGTTCTTCACTTCACCCATTAGTTCCATGAAATATTTCTTCCACTCCTCCGGTTTTATCTCTTCGTTTATCCTCTTCCTTCTCTTCTTCACTCTGTCTATCAATTCCCATATCTTTCCTTCCGTTCTTGCTTTTCCTATCTCTCTAATCATCCTTTCTTTCTCCTCCTTCTTTCTTTCGCACATTTCCCTATACTCCTTCCTTCCTTCCTTCTCTATATCTTTCCGCCTCTCCTTTTCCTTTTCTCCATTTCCTTAGTTCTCTCCTCACTCTCCTCTTTCTCTCCCTGCATTCCTCATCCCACCACCCTCTTCTGTTCTTGTTAGCCCCTCTTTCATTCTCTTTTTCATTCTCCTCTATTACTCTTCTTATCTTCGACGTTCCTTCCTCTATCTCTTCTTGCAGATTTCTTTTTCCTCCAATCATACCTAGCCTCTTCCTAAATTGTGTTCTTCCCTCTTCGCTCCATATCTCTCTTCTTCTTGTTCTTTCTGCTTCTCTCCTTCCTTGCTTTCCCTTTGGGCTACCTCTCACCCATAGTATTAATAGGTGATGGTCTGAGTCTACCCTTTCTCCTACTTCCAGTCTTTCTACTTTTTCTCTAACCTCCTCATCCCCTATTACGTAGTCTATAACCGTCTCACCTTTTCCTCCTGTGTATGTAAATTCTCCCTCTTCATCTTCCTTTATGCCTCCGTTTAATATCATCCATCCTCTTTCCTCGATAAATTCCAGTAGTTTCCTATTATCCTTATTTACCTTCTTGTCTTTAGATTTTCTTCTTCTTTCCTCCCCTATTCCCTCGACTTCCTCTTCCCATCCTCCTTCCTCTCCTGTTCTCGCATTAAAGTCACCACCTACTATGGTCCTTACTCCTTTTTCCCCCTCCTCTGTCCTCTCCTTCAAACCTTCTAACTTCTTTTCTATATTGTTGTTTACATAGATTCCTATTATTCTCCATATTTTCTCTCCTATTCTTATCTTACCTTCGATTTTTCCTTCTTCCTCTACCATTCCCCTTCCTTCCTTTATCTCTTCTACACTTTTCCTTATTCCTAATAACATGCCTCCGCACGCTCTACCTTTCCTGTTCTTTCTGGTCGCTAACTGTACTCTCCATTTATATTCTCTTGGTAACTTCTCTTTCTCTTTCTCCCATCCTTTCTCATCCATCCATGTCTCTATCATTACAACTACATCCCATTTCTTTATCCCTTCCCAGAAGTCCTTATCCTTGTTTTTTATACCTGCTACGTTCCAGAAAGCCACTCTCCACGTCTCCCCCTGCCATTACCTTCCTCTTCCTCTTCATATCCCTCGGCCCCCCCTATATCGTTTCCTCCATCGACTTCCTCTTCCTCCTCCTTTATACTTCCTTCGTCCATTTTAACCTCTTCGGTAGCGTTCAGCCTTTCCTCTATTTTCTTAATCCCTTCCTGTCTCCCTTCCTGTGTCTCCTCCCTCCTTTTCTCGTTCCTCACTCTTTCCATTTCTATATCCTCTTTCCTTTCTTTCTGGTCTGCGAAAATCAATCCTCTCTTCTAGCTCTCCTTTACTTTCATTCCATCTCCATTCCTTATTATTGTTGATAATTGAATACTCGAAAGTGAAAGCGAGTATCTTTCAAGAACGCTCGAAATGCTCCAAACCGCGAATGTTTACGTTACCCCCTTTTTTTGTTTTTTCGAGCAAACGGCTCGCAGGTGCGGAAAGCGTGATCCGCCGCGTGATCGCACGTACCTCGCCCAATAGAATAGTCGCCTGACAGTTTGGAACCAATCAGACGATTTATCGTCACGAAATTCCTCGCGGCCTAATGCGTAGCTCTGACCGCGATCGTTTTGCCTGCTCCGGCCGGGAGACCAGTGAGCCCTCGAAACTCATCCGCGACGCTCGTGTTAATCGAGCAATCGGCGAAAAGCGAGTAAACCGGAGTCTTATGATATCGAGACGTATCGTAGCGAGACGAACTGTAGCGAGTGCTGCATTGTAAATAGTGTGCAATAAAAGGACAATTGTGAACAATCAATTTATTTTGCCTTCCTCACCACGCCGACGCGAATTAACCTGAGCGGTCCACTAACAATTATCCACCCATATTTTTTAGTAACCGACCGTGATTCTCTTTCCTGTCTCCCTCTTCTCCCTTGCTATCCTTCTTATCTCTTTCTGCACCTGTCTTTCTTCCTTGGTGAGATCGTCATCCAGAAAGCATCCATGTTTCCTTCCTAGCTCCCTCTTTCTTATCATTATCTCCCTTTTGCTTTCCCAGTTTTTGCATCTCAACATCTTTATTTTAATATCTTCATAACCAATTTCTTGCACTTCCTCGATTACCACTTTCGTTTTATTTATTTCTTCTATCAACTTCTCGATTTTTTCTTTTCTTTCCTCATCGCTTCCTATTTTCTCTTCTCTCACGATTATGTTATTTCTCCTCTTTCCTCTTTCCGCCATCTCCATACTTCTTTCTATCTCCTTCACTTTTCTTATTACTTCCCCTCCCTCATTTCTCTCCGCGATGTTAACCTCTATCTTCTCTACCTTCTCTTCCAAACTCTTAATTCTTCCTTCCAACGCCTTTCTTTGCTTCTCCCATATCTCCTCGCTCCTTTTCAATTCCTCCTTCAGTCGCCTAATTTCGTTTTTTATTTCCTCTTTATCTTTCTTTCTTTCTTTCTCTTGTTCCTCCTTATCTTTCTTTCTTTCTATTTCTTGTTCCTTCATTTTCCTTAGTATTTTGTTTAGTAATTCTTCTGTCGCCATGTTTCCTTTACCCTCTTCTCCTTTTTTAATCTTCGCTGGCGGTGATCTGTTGGTCCTTCTTGTTTCGTTTTTATCGAGAATTTCTTTCTCTGCTGCTCTAGCCGCTACTTCCTCTAACTCTTTTCTTTTCCTTTTCAGAATGAGATCTTTGACCGATCCTAGGCTGTCCGCTCTTCCTCTTTGTTTGGCAAGCTCCTCCGCCTAAAAAAAAAAAAAAGTATTTTTTACATAATGCAATACACAATGCAATATTCAATAAACAACATAATATTTTTACTGGATATTCCTTCAAATTAAAAACAGATCGTCATTGTTTGGCGACTTTTTTGACGGAATTGTGAATTGTAACGGTGGAATATTATTCGTAGTTTTGTGGATACGAGTTTTTGAATCTGAAAATTTAAATTAAGGTGTTCAGTGATTATAGTTCAATAATTAAACTTTACTTAAAATTTTACTTAAAAATTTTTGATATTAGATATAAATAATAGGATAATTATTATTTTGAAACTTGTGATCATAAAGAAAGAATTTGTCACGATACATAAATTGAGATGATGAATATGATAAATGTTTCTTACTCTTTAAAAATGAGTCAGAGGAAGCATCATTGAATTGAGGTAAAACAGTCGATGTGTGGTTATGGTGAGAATCTGATTCGTTCATACGTTCCGTTTGGAAAAATAAATAAGTGGAACGGCTGCTACAGTAGGAGGTAGTTTGGCGTTTATTCTGAAGTTGAGCAAATGACATTGAGGAACAGTTAATATGAGAATCTACAATGCGGTCAGGTGATGAATGTGGAGTCAGAGAACGGTTCCTGTGAGAATCTATATGGGCAGTTCGGTTAAGTGATGAATGTGAAATCGGAGAATGGTTTCTGTGGGAATCTATATGGGCAGTGCGGTCAGGTGATGAATGTGGAGTCTGAGAACGATTCCTGTGAGAATCTACATGGGCAGTGCGGTCAAGTGGTGAATGTGGAGTCTGAGAACGGTTGCTATGTGAAACTGACTTGGTCAAAGGAAATTTACAATAAGAGGAAGAATTAACTTTTAGTAAAGGTTGTGACAATGACTGTTTTGACGTAAGGGTGTCTTGAATATTGTTCGGGAATAGCCGTGTATCAGAATTCAAATTCTCGTCGACCGTTCTCCCCCTGAATATTTTAAACATATTTTAGAAATTTTTAATTCACAGCATACTAGATTAGTTCACAATTGAAATTAGTAAAAACAATACACTTAACTTTCTGGATGTCACGGTGATGTTGAGGGATAGGAGTTTTATATTTGATTGGTACCATAAACCTACCTTTTCGGGGAGATACCTAAACTACCATTTACACCATCCAATCTCCCATAAAAAAGGTGTCATTTTCGGGCTTGTTGACAAGATCATGACAATCTCTCATCCACAATTCCACATTAAGAATTTTAACCTTATTATTCAGATGCTATTAGAAAACGGTTACCCTTTATCCTTCATTTTTTCGTCCATAAAAAAAAGATTAACACAATTATTTTTGAAAAAGAGAAGGGTTGATATGTCTCTTGAATCAAACAACATGAAATATTTCACAGTTTCCTATGTCAGATTCACGTCGGAAAAATTCAAAAAGTTCATAAAAAATGCAGAGGTTACGTTTTCTGTGGCACACCCCCTAAGAAGGTTTATAAAAACTGGTAAAGATAATTTAGATAAGCTAGCCCACAGCAACATCGTATATAAAATTCCGTGTAGAGATTGCAAAGTAACTTATGTAGGCCAAAGTAAAAGACAACTACAAACCAGAGTCAAAGAACATAGATTGGACATTAAAAAGAACATTGGTCACCCCGTCTCTAGGCTCGCCCTGAACCTCCCTCTGTCGTTCGTTCCAGGAGATGACGTTGGTGCCGCCAACTCCTGGCATCGTCACCCTGAAACGACACCGACCTTATAGGCGTGTTCTGAGAATGATCCTGAGTTTCTCCATATATGCTCTGCTCCAGGAGAAGACGTTGGTGCCGCCAACTACTGGCACCGTTACTTTTTGATGACGCCAACCTTATAGGCGTGTTCATAGGGTCCTTCTGAACGTGTCTATAGGTTTGTTCTTTTTAGCTGAACTAGTTCTGCACTAGAACTGCACTGAACTGGTGAGGACAGCGCAGAATTGTACTGGTGCAAGCGTACAGAGAGGAATAAAAAGAACGCTACAATAACCACAGTGCAGTGACCAAAATGGCAGCTCAAAATATTAGAAACATAGAATTATTAGATTCATTTGATTCTGATGAAGAGAATTTAATGGTGATACAACCGCCAGTAGAACCGATGTTAGATGAACATGATGATGGTGCTCGGGGGGGTATTAATCGGTCCCCGGATTCGCGATTGGCCTGTATTAGGGTGGTTCGAAGGACCAAAGGGGCAATCCTCTCACGAATGCAAGCGAAATTAAATGCAAGTAAAGCGGAATAAATCAAGCGAAGCGACTCACCGTATCGCAGCCCGGCGCCCTCCTGGGATGGTCTCTCGGCCGATCTCGTCTGTCCTCTCGGGTGGCGAATCCTCCTTGATAGCAAGCGGGAGGCGTGCAGGCAGACAAGGTAGCGGGCAAGCAAGCAAGCGAGCAGCAAGCAACACAAAACGGGCAAGCAGGCAAACGCCGTTCTAACGATTTCGTCGAGCACTCGACTGTGGCTGATACTCCGTCTTATCTTGTCGGCGATTCTTACGGGAGTCCGAGTGCTCCGGCACTCTCTCGGCTCGCGCTCCTGGAAGTACGGCGCGAACGAGTACTATTGTCCCAATAATTGGGCCTGCCACCCGTGGGCGGGCAGCACGAGTCGGGTGAGTCGCGCGAGTATTGACACCTGTCGCGGTCCGCCAACGTTTCGCGCGAGTCTCAAACCGACGGTAACTTTACGATTATGAGCTTACTGACTAATATACAACGAGTATCAAAACGCGAATCAACCATATCAATATTATATACATGCGACAACCACTATATTACAATTATATGCAAACGAGCGCCAACCAAATGGTAATTTAAAATCAATTGTTACAAAACTTGTAACTAATCATATAAAAAAGTGCCAGAAAAATCTAATCTATTCTAATGTCATTTTAGATTATAACGAACTGCAAATATTTTATGCAATTTTTGGAGCAATCCAAAGAATAGAGCATGTGAGGATAAATAATTATGTAGAAAACATAGTCCGAAATTATGATAATATCGATTTTATCATGCACTTTCGACTATCGAGAGAAAAAACATTTCAACTCATTAATCAATTCAGAGTATCTAAAATATTTATGTCTTTACAAGGTATGTATCATTGTATGTATTTGTATATACAGGGTGTATGACGAGAAGTGTAATATATGCAATGTTATGTTCAAATTCCGAGATTTACGGGAATTACTGGAGAACGAAGGAAAAGCTAGCCAGGGATGGGGGTACGAGAGGACGCAAAGGTGATAATGTCAACAATCAACAAATAAAAGTTTCTATTGTCTCGCGTTAATTTGAACAGTATCTGTACTGTTATCTGGATTGAAGTATTTTTCAAGAATTTTCCTTAGGAACCCTTTGACATACGGCAGTGCCAAACTTGTGGACTTTATTCTATTTAATTTTTTATGTCTGAGAGGGTATGTCTCACGATTTGATCCCTTCTTATCCCCAAGATAATTTTATTAGAAAAACTTCTTATGAAAAGTTCTTACAAAAGATTTTTACGAAAAAAGGAAATCGTGGAGTCCACAAGACGTAACAACAATATACATTTAGATTAGGTCATTCTTAACAGAAGTCCTTTACTAAATAATAACGTAAAATTTCGAGTTATTAATTATTGAAAATTTATGTTAGTGGTTTCTTTTAGTAATTCTAATATTTTTATTATTTATATTTATTTATATTGTTTATAATTTTTATTATTCATATGTTATTATTTGCAAAATGGTAAAGAACTATTTGGTTCAGAATGATCTAGTCTACATGTATATTGCGTATATCACACTTCTTCTGTATAATATATGTATGTGTATATATAATGACAAAAACACGTTATTTTTAACACTAAAAAATTAACATTAAATTTTTTTCAGATGCAGGACGTGTTAAAATAACAGCAGAAAAACATATATTATGTTACCTATGGTTTGTAGGGCATCAAAGTGCATCTTATCGTAATATAGCTGATCGTTTTGGAGTGACAATAAGCGCTTTGTACAATATCATAACTCGAGTAACTGATTATATAATGTTACTAGCACCTAATATTATTAAATATCCAACGTTAGTTGAAAAAGAAGAAACTGAAACATTTTATAGAGAAAGAAAGGGATTTCCTGGTATAATTGGTAATGTAATCATGTTTATATTCATGCATGTGATATGTTTCAGTCACACACTAATTCTTTTTTTCAGGTGCTATTGATGGTTTACACATAAGGATAGATAAGCCACTCGAAGATCCTGATTCATATCTTAACCAAAAGCAATATTTCTCTCTACATGTTCAAGGTACAGTGGACCACAAAATAAAATTTATGGATCTTTTTATAGGATATCCTGGTTCTGTTCACGATGCAAGAGTGTTTAGAAATTCCTATTTGCATAATGATCTACGTGAGTTGTGTGCAGGTTAGTTAAAAAACAGTACAAATAATAATAGTCAAAGGCTAATAAAAAATAATTAATGTTCCAATATCATTAATCTTTCTTTAGATAATTACTTTTTGCTGGGAGATAGCGCATATCCATGTTTAACCCTAGAAAGGTAATGTGGGATAATACGTTGCCCCACGCGAAATTCAAATTACGCCCCTGACTTAGGAAGGTTAGTTTTCATACTGAGACCCTAACCATAATTTAGTTTAGTCATCCCAGGGTACGGACTCTCCCGTACTATTTTGTCGTCTAGAGTTTCAACGCCATCTATTCTAAAAATGCGCAACGTTTTAGTATCCATAGTTTCGAAGGATGACGTTAATCGGAGATGGTGAAACTGCCCTTACATTTATTATTAAAATAAAAAATTAAATTATTTAAAAAAAATATAATATATAAATATAGGATATTGAAATGAGTAAAAAAGTTATTATTTACGTTTTATAAATGTTTTTATTGTTGTTATACAACTCTGCGTGTAATAAAATTATAATACAATAATATTATTGGCCTATACTACTACTACGTTTACGCGAGCGTTACTTCTGTAGTAACTTACGATAATTTCTTCGCGTAAACGAGATTTTCTTTTGCGTAAACGGGATTTTGTAGTAACTTATGATAATTTACTCCGCGTAAACGAATGCATTCTCATAAGTTACTATAGAAGTAACGCTCGCGTAAACGTAGTACTAGTTTACATTCCATGTTTACATTCAAAGCCTGTGAGGATTGTATACGAAATAATAAATAGTGTAAAGGATCTAAATCGTTTCATTATTTCATATGCAATCCTTAAGGTATTCCTTTCACGGAGGAGCGTATTTTGTAGGCGCTTAAGCAGGGCCTCAGCAAACTTGTATATTGCATTAAACTTATATAAAATCAAGTTATAATTATTATTATGTTTAATTATAAGAAAAAAGTGAAAGTATTACGTGTATTTAGAAATTTTTCCTTTTTTAGTAAATTTTACTGTCAGAACAATATGGCAACGCTGCGCTTTTCAGAGCGCCGATTGTAAAATGTTAAGTTGATAACAAAAGTGTCAATGTAAGTGTCAATTTCATTAATCAAAGAATATTACCAATCTTCTCCGTTCTTTCCAAATGTGGAAGTGGAATGCGTCGAAGGCCAAAGCGAGAGGCTGACGCAACGTTTCAGCAACGTTCAAGGACGACACACGAGGTACGTCCGTAGAAGATACGCGGAGGAAACGCCGGTCGTAGACTCTGAAAAATAGAACGACAACAATGACATTAATTTGTGCCGTTTCTCGCTGAATTCACTAATTTTCGAATTATGATAACTAACTTACCAATCTTCTCCGTTCTTTCCGAATGTGGAAGTGGAATGCGTTGAAGGCCAAAGCGAGAGGCTGATGCAACGTTCGAGCAACGTTCAAGGACGACAAACGAGGTACGTCCGTAGAAGATAGACGGAGGAAACGCCGGCCGTCGACTCTGAAAAATATAATGACAACAATGACATTAATTTGTGCCGATTGTCGCTGGATTCACTAATTTTCGATTTATGATAATTAACTTACCAATATTTTCCGTTCTTTCCAAATGTGGAAGTGGAATGCGTCGAAGGCCAAAGCGAGAGGCTGACGCAACGTTCGAGCAACGTTCAAGGACGACAAACGAGGTACATACGTCCGTAGAAGATAGATGGAGGAAACGCCGGTCGACGACTCTAAAAAATATAATGACAACAATGACATTAATTTGTGCCGATTCTCGCTGGATTCACTAATTTTCGAATTATGATAACTAACTTACCAATATTCTCCGTTCTTTCGGAATGTGGAAGTGGAATGCGTAAAAGACCAAAGCGAGAGGCTGACGCAATGTTTCAACGTTTCAGGATGATACACGAGACACATCCATGTACACATTCATACCGCACAAGATGACCGATCGTTGATTTCGAACACTTACATTACACAAGAAAATTCGGCAATAACTCGATCAGTCGCGATGCTCGTGATTGCTCGCCCGTTGTTGCCCGTTACTAGTGACGACGTGACCTACGTGACTCGGCCACTCGGCTCACGTGACTGATTCAACTGACGCCATATTGAATTTTGGCTACGTAGTTCCATTTTCACGAGTAAGCCAGAATAGATGGCGCTGAAACGCGAAACGATGAAATTGTACGGGAGAGTACGGACCCTGAGTCATCAGTCCGGCAGTCGACCTCCGTCATTAAGCGAGTGCGTTAGATCCGTGCAGCAGCTGTGACCGAAAAAGAAAATCGTTTGGGGTAACGTAGTACCCCTACTTAACCGTTTACGTTCGACTTTTATCACAGTAAAATATATTTCAGATTTTTTGTGAAAATCGGTAACAAAAAATTATACACTTTATAGCACTCCCCGGAAAATTCTACCCGTTTCATATATAATTCTTTAAGATTCGGTCAATTATTTCATTTTTGCTGTTCTTGCACAGCAACTGATTAAAACTTTGTAAAGTTTTTGTGGAGTTAATTTTACTGTTTCCATATACTTTTATAACTTTTGACTACATTTCAAATAAATAATAATCGACAGAATCTGTTTTACTTTCCATTTTTTGCGATTTTTCCCATCCAACAGTTTTTCGTCATTTCCTCTACTTCAGACGTTCAAAGAAATATGTTTTTTTTAAGAAACGAAAAAGTCGCTTACATGCCCTTGAAGGTTGTCTATTCGTCTTTCAAAATCCGTTGGATTTTTTAAAATCGGTGAATTTTATGAAAAACTACAGCATTTTTTATTAAAAAAGTCATTTCAGCCCAATTTTTGGTTCTTTGTTTTGTTTTTCGAAATTTTTTTACTGTTTTTTTTACTACCGCAAATTGATGACTACTATCGTCTTCCCTATTAAAGAACAAACAAAATTATCTATTAAAAAGTTGTCTAACAACAAATGGAAACATTATACACGCGGTACAAGTTTGGGGTAATTTAATACCCCGCTTGGCCTTTCACGTATGAGAAAATTCATATTACCTCTCTAGGGTTAAAGGAATTGATTGTCCCATATCGAGATAATGGGCATCTGACACGTGCGCAGAGGCATTTTAATCGAAAACTGAGTTCCTGTCGCGTAATTATTGAAAATGCATTTGGGTGCCTCAAGCAACGGTTTCGTCAGCTCTATCATTTTAAATTACGCGATATAATACGTATGGTACGCGTAATACATGCGTGTTGCGTACTTCATAATATAGCAAATGAGCAAGATTTACAATATCTTGAACCAGCTATAGATGATGAATATCCCGACAGAGAAGCACAAAACTTAAATATTAATATTGATGAGGCAGCACCCGCAGCACGAGAAAATGAAACTGGCGTACACATTCGAGATGAATTATGTCGTTTGTTGTCTCCTTAACAAAGTATAATAAGACTGTTCATTGTATTGTATATTTTTTATAAAAAATATATAGAAATAAGAATGAAAAGACTTGTAAGGAGTATACAATTATTTATTACAAAATAAATATTTTGTTACATGTGAGCGATGTTTTTATCATAAACATAACCTTTTTTATAAACTCCCTTTGAACAAATAAAATTAGTTTTTGTTAATAAAACATCTTGTTTTAAAATAGAATAATCCATCTTCAAATTTCTCTGGCACTGTCTAATTAATATTACAAACAAAAAATTTAGAAATATATATACGGATAATGAGAAGTTCAATTCTTATGTACGTATATATTGCACATACCAAAAACAAAATAAAATATACATCACATTAAAAAATATGCATTATAATGCATATAATAAAAAATAATAAACTATGACATTGTGCAACATGTTAACTTATACGTTACTTATATATTATAAATTTATAACTCATTTGTACTGTGTTACTTAGTACTTGTCAGTATTTGTTTAAATGTATTTTTCTTAATTTCTCAATCCAGAGAAACAAGATCTCGTAGCAGTTTATTTCTTTCCTGCCTTAAATTATTAGCAGTTGTCAACTGTTCCTTTATGGTTTTTGCCATGTCTTCATAAATATTTGTTATTCGTTTATACTCACCCAAAATTTGCTTCTGCACATCTAATTTCGCATTTCTTTCAATTAGGATATTCTCTGTAAGCGTGTCTAAAGTTTTGTGACACTTTTCTAGCACTCGTCCTGTAGTACCTACTTGTGTTCTTGCGCTTTTCTGTGGCACCTATAAAACATGCATGTTTTCAATCACATAGAATCGATATAAAATTGTATTAATACATATTAATACATGTGTCATTATACGCAGGATTTCAATAAAGCATTTCATTTTCAGTTAAGGATATTTCTTCATCTAAAAAAAATAGTGACCTTCCAAAAGTAGAGATTTTAAGCTATAAACCGTTTTTTGGACTTAAATTTTGTTTATTTTTAAGAAGTTACAGCTGCCTGAATTTTGCCTTTTTTTTTCTAAATTAAGTATTTCTCTAATTTTTGTGAAGTTTATTTTTGTATCATGACTTTGGTTTTGAAAAGAATTAATAACTCAGTCACATAAAATGCAACAATAATAATGCATATATTTATTCAACATGAATATTACTGTTGCATTTAATGTAGCTCAGTTACTGATTCTTCTCAAAATCAAAAGTCATGATACAAGAATATGTTGATACAATGTACCTTGCAACCGCACGCGCCGAGTCGATCAACCGTTACTGACACGGTGATCATAACCGCCATTCCGAGCCAGACGTGGGAGCAGCCAGACGAGGACGAGCCGGACTTCGCCAGCCCATCCAGCGAGGAAGGCGATGCGGCCGACGAAAGGGGGACATCCCCAGACTAATTTTAAGAAATACTAAGACGTTCCGAGGACGGAGTTGTAAATAGTTATTCCATTTTAAAATAAAGTTATTTAGCCTATCCGTCCGGCGTTGTAATCAATAAGATATGCGACAGCGGTCGCTGGGCAGCGGCCCATTTAGCATATAAGCAATTATTTTCAGCGATCCACGAGTATTTTCATTTTCCTTTTCTCGGCACCAATTGCCAGGCCCGACCAGGGAAGCAGTTTTCCGTTTTGATTTAATAGGTGCGTGGATCAGCGGTAGCACCGGAACGATGATTGGTCGAGCCACACACAATCTCCAACGCGGGAGCGCGGGATTCGGACAACGCGCACGTCAGGTGAACGAGAGTCGAGATGCCGACTCCTGGCATCCTCACAAGAGGATCATTCGAAAATTAGCGCGATCCGACCGCGCAAACATGGGGTTTGCCGGACATCCGGCGAAACACACGAAGGAGGCGCCGTGGCGCCAAACGGCTCAAACTGCCGCCAGAGGGAGGCTTCACCGACCTCTGGAGACTATCGCGAACACGATCCGATCGCGCGAACCCCAGGTTTGCCGGACACGTCACCGAATGACGAACGCGGCGACGCAGCGCCAAAAGGCTTGAACTGCCGCCAGAGGAAGGCTTCACCGACCTCTGGAGACTATCGCGAATGCGATCCGCCCACGCAAACATCTGATTTGCCGGACAAGGGGCAACATGGCAAGCGAAGCGCCGTAGCGTCGCGGCATGAAATATGCATGTTCAGGGG
Source organism: Temnothorax longispinosus (assembly GCF_030848805.1). Classification (NCBI taxonomy): domain Eukaryota; kingdom Metazoa; phylum Arthropoda; class Insecta; order Hymenoptera; family Formicidae; genus Temnothorax; species Temnothorax longispinosus. Next base: position 2,950,630 of record NC_092369.1, read on the forward strand.
TACGAACAGACCCTAGAGACCGAACGCGAACGCGATCTGACCGTGCAAACACCCGGTTTGCCGGACAGACTTATTATCGTGAACCGAGCGTCGGAGCGAACTGAGAGTCGATATGCTCGCTCGGGGAACGTCGATAAGACATACGAGTTTAACGCGAGCGAGATCTGACCGCGCAAACATCCGGTTTGCCGGACAGACCCGACATCTTGAACCGAGCGTCGGACCGGCGTGAAATTAAATATGCGTACTCGGGGAAGGTCGAGAAGACATCCGAATCAATCGCGATTGCGATCTGACCGCGCAAACACCCGGTTTGCCGGACAGATGATAAAGACTAGGATTGCGTCACCAGGGACACCTGGTACACCCGAAGATCGAAGCGCGATCAAAATCCGACCATCCTAACAGGGGGTTGTCCGGACAGTCCGGACAACTGGTAGTTTCAGACGTCGGCTACAGGAAGTGGGGCCGGAATACGATCGATTAGGACCTAAAGAGTAGGCACCTGGGTCGCCGCCATTGGCGGACGTTTTAAACGCGATCTAGACGTCTTCTCCAGGAAGTCGACGCGGAATCATAATCTGGGACCTCCGAAAGGCCTTGCGCACCGGTCGGCGTTGTCATAAGTTCATAATTGTAAAAGTTGAATTGTTGCTACCCGGAAGTCGAAAGAGCGCAACGCATATAATGTACTAGCGTTGGAAATTTCCATCGCGAACATCTGGCGCACACCTGGTGTGCCGAAACGCGTAAACACCTATTGTTCGAACGTAGGCATGGAAATTTCCAGAGAGGAGAAAGCGACCGAGACCCTGTGGAAGGGGAAAAACCTCGGTGGTAGGGAGCCCGAGAGAGCAACGTTTCTCGGGGCAGTCTCTCGTGGTCGCTCGAAGGTAGCACTCTCGCGCGTATAATACCGGCGTATCGTTGAAGAATATTCGCGAACGCAAAACGGAATACGATTATTAAGACTACCTCAGCGGCTATTAACAAACGGGAACGCCCGCCAACAGCGTTACGTGACGTCGATACGAAAGACGTACGGGTCTCGCGTACCTGAATCGCGAAATCGCACTTTGCGAGACGTGCGACCGCCATCTTATGTGGCAATCGTTAATTGTGAACCACTAACATTGTGCAACTATAGTTAACAATAAAAGCAATCGTTATTTGCAAAAATCCAGACGAAAATATCTTTACTTACCCGGAAACTTACCTGAACAAGCGGCTGTCCGGCCATCTTGTTGATAGCGTGGTCCGATCTTCAAGGTCATCGCAGATTCTACTTCAGAGGAGTCCATTGATGAGGAAACCGTGGCGGAAACCTGAAAAAAGTTGATATTAGTTGTAGTTACGCTGACAGTTCTCGTACTTACCTGGTTGTCCGGCTATCTCCTAGACGCGTTGATCCTAGACATCGGTGAGCAGCGGTGATCTACGACATCGGCGATGGTGATGAAGCAGCTGTCGACGAAACCTGAAAATAAAAGAGAATTAGTAGCGTTTTACTTATATTAACGTCGGGACTTAGCCGATCAAGCGGTTGTCCGGCTATCATGGTTCCACGGATGAGGTAGATGAATGGTTGATAGTGGAAACGATTGGTAGAGCATCCCAGAGGAGGCAACCGTGGCGGGAATCTGAAAATTCGAAGGGTTAAGGAGATATTACCTGATCAAGCAGCTGTCCGGCTAACAGGCATCCCTGGCTGGCCGATTGAGGTCATACCTAGCGGTATCCAGAGCTCAGGCGATGCTTATCGAGCAGTTGTGGCGGGATTGAAAAAATAAAATTGTTTAAACAAATTGTTCACATTTTGGCTGATTTTCATTACGAATACCTACCTTCTCGGTATATAAAGGTTAAACCGAGTGGCGACCGATGACTAATAGGACAAAATAGCGTACCCCGTGGCCCGATTATGCATCGTTCGGTCACAACCTAAGCCAATATATCCTAACTGGAAGTAGAAAACATTATTGAAGTCCTGTATACTTACTTTGCTGAGATTCTGACTTATAATATTCTTTTGGAGCATTATATTTACAGAACTTTCACCTCCTTCGTCTTCTTGTAAGGACAGAGTTGTTTCATTGTTATCATGATTTGTATCTACATTTTGTCTGTGTTTTTGGTTTGCATCTATAAATATTCTAAAACAAATATATAATGTTCGTGTGAATTTACGAAAGGACTGTTTTATATGTAAGATATACATATTTTTTTTACTATTTGCACTATGCTAATTCATAATGTCTATTATTAACTTTATATTAATATTATTTCCCTATTTTTCAAATATATATATATATATATAAAAGTTTATTTTCTTTTTATCAAACTTACTCTTCCTCTCTTGCCTCTGTCTGAAATGTGCTTACTCGGTCTTTTCTTATTACCGTACCTTCTTTACCAGACACTGCCACAGGTTCTACATTGTGTTTGTATCCAAGTAATTCTGTTAATTCTCTGTAACAAAGATAAGTACATTTCATTACATAATATACCTTACACACAAGTCAAAATAAAATTAATATTTACCTTTCATATGGACACGTTGTTTCGAAGCGGTCGGGAATGAGGAAGTCTGAGGCGAGTGAATCGAACGAGTCGAAGCTCTGGTAAAAGTGAGCTTTATTTCCTTAATAGATATACATAATGACTTAGTGCATCAGCGCGTGAATTGTGGATAGGGCTTTGTCTTTAGATTTGTATTATGCCAGCGCACAGGGGCGCCGGGCTTCTCAAAAAATACGGTGGTCTAGAGCGAGAGCCGGTGATTGGCTGCTCGCTTAGCCACTATGAATGTTTCGCGGTTGTTATTTGCGTCTACTGATTTTCCCGGAGTCGGGGGAGTTCGATCCAGGGGCAACTCCGGGATTTCAAGGAAGGGCAGGGCCGGTGCGATCTTCGTCTCCCTGCTCCTTTTCTTCTTCTTCGTGCGTTCCTCGGTCTGTGTACCCACAGACCTCCAGGAATTCGGAGGTAAGGGCCTTTCTACCCTCGGATCGCCAGGCACTAGTGTCAGCCCTGGTGGGCGTGTGATTCGCCTGTGCGACTCGGGGATCGTCACCCTTATCAATGGCCACCACAGCTCTGGTGGAAGTGCCGGTCCGGCAGCGGTTGGTCGTCGTGGTGGCGAGGGCCTCCTGGCTCTTCTCCTTGGTCGTGGTCGTCGGCGGCCTCTGCTAGAGCGGGCAGAGTTGCCCGGTGCTACTACCACCACAGACCGAATTTGTCCGGTTCGGCGGGTGGGAGGGGCAGGCTCTCCCTTGCGTAGTAGCAGGCGCAAGTCGGTGGCACGTCGTTCCGAGGAACGGTGCGAGGATTCCGCTCGCTCCAGGTTGGAGCGGAATATGTAAGGTTCGTCTCAATCACGGTTGCTACAGCCGGTATATGTAACGCCCGGTATCTTGTAGCCTTAACGTGAGAGAAGAGAGCGTGCTCGTCTTGGGCAGGCTCGCCCTTATGTATCTTTCTTGCCGAATTTTGATTGCGAGTAACGACAGCCGCCCCGCGGCGACAAGTGTTACTCACGCTAGCGGCGCGCGAGTGGGGTTGTGCCACGTGCGCCCGGCCGGGAGGGCTTGAGCGCGCGGACCGGGTTGCCGCACTCGCAGGCGCACCGTTCGGAGGACGGATCCGAACATACCGCCCGCCTCGTTTGGTAAACGAAACAGGCCATCCTATGGGTGCTGGTCCTCGCATGGCAGGAGCACGATCTTTGCCACAGGCCGCGTTATTGTGGTAATTGCTGTTCGGACAATCACCACTCGCACCTGCTGATCGTCACCTGGGTGGATCGCTGTAATCCTTGCCAGCGGCCATCGGTTTGGTGGTGTCAGCTCGTTCCTGATCAGGCAAAGGTCGCCGACCTTTGCATGGTCAATTGATGCTTGCCATTTGGTCCTGGCCTGCAAGGTCTGCAGGTATTCTGTGGACCATCTCCTCCAGAAGTGCTCTCTCATCTGCTGCAGGTGTTGCCATCGACTGACATTCGTAGTTGTTGTCAGTGTGGGCTCTGGGACTGCCTTGAGAGCGGCTCCGATCAGAAAATGACCGGGTGTCAGGGCCGTCAAGTCCTCGGGATCGTCGCTCATCGCTTGAAGTGGTCGCGAGTTGAGGTGTGACCGGAACAACGATTGATGTTGTGAAAATTAAAATATAGCCACTTACTACTTGGGCTGAATTATACGGTCGCCACTGTATTTTAAGGCTCAAATACAGAAACCTCTCGAACTCGCGTGGTCCCTGCCTTCCTTCCAGCTCAATGGCCGCCGTGTTCTACGCCGCAGACGTGTTCAAGGTCGTCGACCACGCCCTTGTATAACGACGCGTAATCTCCGTACGTTTGGATAGGAATTTCACTGGGATCGCGATTGAATTCACTTATTTTTGTAATAAAATAAATAACAATTTATTATTCTCCTCACTACAGCAATCTCCGTGTAGGAACGGACGCGTTCGCTCGATCGCGTGTATTAGTACGTCGAGTGTTCTCGAACCGCCGTCTCGTTTTATCGTATTCACAATCGTGTTTGAGGAATTGATATCCCGGATCGCGCAATTGCTTCTAACAATCTCTCTCAATAACGACTCATGCTAACAGCACAAGCAATCAACGGGATAAGTCGGCCGGATTCGTATTTTAATGCGTGGCTTCGCCGCTACGTAATCTCGCAACGGACTTTCCGCGATGAAATATCACACGCGCTTATCGTAGGCGGTAAACGGGATAAGCAAGCCGAAGTCGAATTTGTTATGCGCAACGGTATTACGTGTTGACGCTTCGATATCTCACGGCGAACTGTCCACGAGGGACGGGTGTGGTTCTCCCGCCTAAACGCGACGCATGCGCCTTGATGCGCAAACGAGCGCGAAGCCTTCTTATTGGCTGGTCGTGCCAGAGGTGTAAATGGTACGACTCCTCAAACACTAAAAGTGTAACTGTTCATGTGCCGAGTCGTTCGCGTTGACTCGGCATCTACACTTTTAGTGAGATGCCGCTCTCTAAGGTGCAAAGACGCGAATTGGCTATCGCCCGCGCGTGAACCAATCGCGCCGCTGCACCGCGAATCTTCGCGTAAGCGGACACAGAGTCACTAGGCTCGCACCGAGTGACTCTCCACGTATGAAAGTCATATCAACGAATCCCTACGAAACCAGGTAAGTATGCGTATAACGCAATCGTAATTAATCTTTTTCTTTTAGGTGTCCCGGATTGTTCAAGGAATCGTCTCATTTTGTCACCGGCGGTGATCAACGGTAAGTATAATAAAAGCGACTTAATATATCGCATGCAATAACGAATAATACATATATAGTCTTTATAATGACAGGGAAAGTTGGAAAATTATCAAATTAACGAATATAATATCAAAATGCCTCAATTCCATACCAAAGTGTAAAAGTTACGTAAAAGTGTAGCAAATTGTAAATCAAAATAAGCATAATTGCAATAAAGTGTAACAAAATGTAAATGTACGTCTAGAAATGACTCCATTCGGCTTTAGGTAAAATATCAAAGTTAAAAGTGTAATAAAAGTGTCGTTGGGTGTAGAACCTGCGTAGGCTCGTTTTGCACGCTCGCTCATAACGCGCTGATGTGTAAAGTGTAGGAAAGTGTAATAAAGTGTAACAAAAGTGTAATGCCTATGTTGGCTCGTTTCGCACGCTCGCTGGTAACGCGCTGGTGTGTAAAGTGTACAAAAGTGTAAAAAAGTGTAGCGAAGTGTATCACCTCTATCGGTGGTGTTCTCATGCTAGTTTCTTTACGCTACGGGTGTAAAAAGTGTAATAGTGTATCGCAAAGGTGTAGGTGTGTCATTCCCCTCCGGGATCGTTTAAAATCATGATATACATAGTGAATAAGGTAAAAACAACAAAAACTAAATACGGATCTGGAAAATTAATTATTAACGGTACGAATATTATCGTGGCAACTACTAGGTATTCCGAAAACTTCATGCTTGTTTGTATTTACGGTAAATAATAGGGTTGTGAACCGGCTCTATGCGAATACGCTAGCAGTAAAATGCAAACTATCGCTATCGCGAACAAAATGAATATAAAAGCTAAAACTATTATCCGGAACTTGTCCGAGTCCATTATTGAATCTAAATCTTGCCCTCTGGCTTAATCTTTCTCAAAATGACAGGTGAATGACTTTAAGGTTGTTTATCAGTGTATAAGGATATGTTATAAGTTTTATTTTCTTGTGTCGACAGTTGTAGTGTGTCTGACAATGAGTGTTTATAGTGTAACTAGTGTACTAAAGTGTAGCAATGCTACTTATCAAATATAATGTCACGCAATGTAATACGCAAAAAAGATATAAAATTCAAACGAAATCACACAATATAAAAGGTTTCATAAAGGTACACTAATAAAGGTCTATCAAATAAAATAAAGTAATTCAAAATAAAATAATCAAAAATAAAAGGTTACTCTCTTTTCGAGCAAAAACCACGGTTTACAATTCCGCGTAGTCCATGGGCTGCGACTCGGCTGAGTCCGGCTGCTGCCCCTTCTGCACCTTGGTCCTCCTGGGAAGCACCTCGGCTCGTTCGGAGTGTCCAGCGGGCTGAGAGCCCACCTCCAACAACCTGCTCACCTCCTCGTCAGCTCTTTGGGTGAGGATCTCGGCTATAAGCTGACTGTCGGCCTCGCACAGGCCGCTGTCCAGTCCCTGGGTGTCCTGGCTGCACTGCACAGGCACAGGTGTTGCCGTCCTCTGCGCCTTCTGCTCCCTGCTGGTGTTATCTTTGGCCTGCGACATCTCCAACGTCTCCAGGCTCGGTTCGCGACTAAGCTGCGGAACGGACGTTTTAACGTACGGTTCCAGAGGCAGGCTTCAACTTGCGCGAGGAGCGTCGATAGTTCTTCGAACGTTAGCGTTGAGTCCCCGATGACTCGACGAATGTTTGACTGATTTTACGGCGGCTTCCCATAATCCGCCCATGTGGGGGGCCGCAGGTGGGTTGAATTGCCATGCGATGCCTTCGCTTGCGAGGCTGTCCTTCCAGTAAAAGTCCTCCATGATGGCGGCTCGTAGGAATGACCGCAGCTCCTTGTCAGCTCCCACGAAATTAGTGCCGCGGTCGCTGTAGATCGCGGCGCAAAGTCCTCGTCGTGCCGTAAAGCGCCTGAGTGCAGCAAGAAAGGCGTCTGTGGTGAGATCAGAGGCTGCCTCCAGGTGCACGGCTCTTGTGCTGAGGCACACGAAGAGGGCGATGAAGCCCTTGTAGGCCTTGTGGCCTCGTCCCCTTGATGTGCGCAGCAAGATTGGGACAGCGTAATACACGCCTGTGTGTGTAAATGCCCTCGAAATTGTGACCCTCGGAGATGGCAGGCTTCCCATTAATGGCACTTGGGATGCCGCCCGCCATCGCACACATGGGATACATCGATGGATGCATTGTCGCACGAGTGCTCGTCCCTTGTGAATCCAGAATTTCTGGCGAATCATTGCCAGGGTGAGTTGCACACCGCCATGCAGCGTTTTCTTGTGAAATGCTTCGACGATGAGTGTTGTGAACCTTGAATCCCTTGGTAGAATGGCGGGGTGTCGTTCATCGTGGCTCAGGATGGCGTGTTTAAGCCGCCCGCCTACTCTCAGGATGCGGTCCTCGTCCAAGATAGGGCTGAGGCACAGGAGCTGGTGGGGCGGGGGAGCGGTTCCCGACGGGAGAGGATTCTCAGTTCGTCAGCATGCCAGGCAGCCTGCGTTACTCGGATCCAGGACCATTGTGCGTCCTCCAGCTCCTGAGCTGTCAGGGCAGGCCCTGCTTCATGTGGGCGCAGCACTCGTAGCCACCTTCGACACCAGGCAGTGACACGCAGCAGGCGACTCAATGACGAGAATCGAGAGAGTATTTCTGGTTCAGCGGGTTCGGCGCGTGTGGCCACGTGGGCTCGAGCCCGTTGTTCTGGTATATCGTCATCCTCTTGTGGTTCCGTGGTGTGCGGGGCGTCCCCGTGCAGCCATGGGGGCCCCTGCCACCATAGGGAGTGGTCGACCAGTTCGCGGGGGGACAGCCCGCGTGAGGCACAGTCCGCGGGATTGTCCCGGCTAGCGACGTGATTCCATACAGCATCCGGGAGCTCCCGCTGGATTTCCGCGACTCTGTTGGCCACGAAGGTGGTCCATCTGGTTGGGTGTCCGCGGATCCACGCCAGTGCGACCCTTGAGTCGGTCCACAATTTGATTTTGATCTCCACTAGCTTGAGTATTTTTTGTGCGCGGGCTGCATTCCTTGTTAGCAGCACTGCCGCGTTTAGTTCCAGGCGCGGAAGTGAGACACGCTGGATGGGGGCAAGCTTGGTTTTAGCCGACAGCAGCGTGATCGTGCTCCGCTCACCGTCAATACTCGTTTTGAGATAGAGCACGGCTGCCCTTATGAAAATGTGCCCTTGAGTGCTCAATGGCGGTCAGTGGGAATGTATGGTTGCCCTACAGTTGCAATGCGAATTATATGGAAAAGTTAATGGAAAATATTGAGTGGCAATAAGATGAATGGAAACGCAATGGCAAGATTCGAATGACAACTTTTTCCATACAGGCGTAATGGAAACTGCTAATGGCTTATGAAGGTTAAAACTTGTGTATGGAACTTGCAATGCGAATTATATGGAAAAGTTAATGGAAAATATTGAGTGGCAATAAGATGAATGGAAACACAATGGCATTCGAATGACAACCTTTTCCATACAGGCGTAATGGAAACTGCCAATGACTCATGAAGGATAAAATTTGTATGGAATTTTTCTACCTTCAGCTAATTTGTTTAGTGTGAATTGTAATAAAAATTCGTCAATGGTAAATGTGGCGGTTCGCGCCACCAGTGGTACATGCATCATCATCACGCCCGCGCGGTAACTGTATTACCGGCAGTTCGCATCGACGGCGCTAGGCGTCGCATCGTTCATGCATTCTCTCAAATTCAAGGTTCGGGACGGACTGGTATATGTATGAGACCCCCTACGGGACACCGAGACAGATATTTTCAGGCGCTAGTCGCCTAAGGCAAGAGCTCCTATTAGATTGTCCGTTGAACCAAAGGCAATGGGAAATGAAGGCATTTATATTAAAGACAAAATAGTACCATTTATTAAAATGCCATTGAATTCTTATTGTTTCAGACGCAATGGAAATAAAGGCATTTTTGCCAAAGATAAAAATTTCCACACAAAATCCCATTGGTATTGCCAGTGTTAATACCAATGGCAATGCTAATGGCAATACCAATGGCAATACCAACGGCAAAACCAGTGGCAATACCAATAGCAATACCAATGGGATTTTGTGTGGAACTTTTTATCTTTGGCAAAAATGCCTTCATTTCCATTGCGTCTGGAACAATGGAAATTCAATGGCATTTTTTAATGGCAATGAAGGGCACATTTTTATAAGGGTGCGTAGGCGCGTTCAGAGGCGTCGGCGAATCCGTGCAGCTCGATCGTGCATTTCTTCCGTTGTGTGTGAAGCCAGCGGGGAATACGCAGGGATGAGATCACTGGCATTTCCGTGAATAACTGTCGCCACGCCTGCTCCTCTGCCGCAGGCAGCGGTTGATCCCATTCCAGCCCGTGCAGCCATGTTGATTGGAACAGGATTTTGGCACGGACAATGACTGGCGCCAGCCACCCCAGTGGGTCGAATAGGCGTGCAGTTTGAGAGAGCACGGTGCGTTTGGTTAAGCGTCCAAGGTCAGCTGGCTGCACCGTGAAGGAGAAGGCGTCCTCCTGGGGTCGCCACTGAAGTCCAAGGGTGGCGTGACTCACGTCAGGCTCCCACGAGTGGAGTCCTCGTTGGCGGTGCTCAGGAGGGACGTCTGTCAAGATTTCGTCGTGGTTCGAAGCCCACTTCCGGAGCGGGAACCCTCCCGCCGCACACAGGGAAGTGAGTTCTCCTGTAAGTTTCCGAGCTTCCTCTTGAGTGTCCGCTCCGCTGAGGACATCGTCGACATACGTTTCCTCTTCCAAGGCTGCGGCCGCTCTTGGGTACGCAGGCCTTTCGTCGGCGGCAAGTTGGCGCGTCGAGCGGATTGCCAGGTATGGAGCTGGCCCTTGGCCATAGGTCACCGTGTTCAACCATAGGTCGATGATGGCATCGTCGCTTGGTCGCCGCCACACGATTCTTTGCATGTCGCGATCGGCTGGATGGACCAGGATTTGCCGGTACATTTTCTCAATGTCGGCTATTACGACGTAACAGTGGAGCCGCCATTGCGACAAAATGTTTGGCAATGCCGGCAGCAGGTTTGGGCCGGTGAGTAGGTGTGAGTTCAAGGATTCTCCGAACGGAAGTTTTGCCGATCCATTAAATACGACTCGGATTTTTGCATCATCGCCAGTCCCCTTGAACACCCCGTGATGCGGGAGATAGCACTTGGGTGCCATGTGATAGTCATCTTGCTCGGGCACCTGAGTCATGTGGCCGAGTTCTTCGTATTCCTGCATAAAGCTTGCAACTTTTCGAGTATGCCGGGATTATTCCTGCCTCGACCTTCGACGCTATGCAGGACGCGCACGGCGATGTTTCTTGTCCGTGAGAGGTCGGGAGGAGGGGCCGTTTTGAAAGAAAGTCGGACCATGTACCTGCCGTTTGGCAATCGGATGTGGGTGCGGACGAAGAGATCCTCGCACCGTTGTTCTTCCTCAGTGAGTGGCAGCGGCGGGTGCTCAAGTTCCTCCTGCTCCCAGAATCTTCGAACAAGTGCAGGGAGCTCGTCGTCAATAGAGCACTGAAGAAACGTCACGGTGGCGCCTTCCTTGGTGCCGTTGGCTTCGCCGGAAACGAGCCAGCCCAGCGTCGTCTTCTGCGCCATCGGAGTCCCTGGGCCGCCCCTCCGCAATCCGTCCTCGACGATGGAGGCGTACACGTCAGCGCCCAGTAGGACGTTCACCGCACCAGCGGCGTGCAGGTCCGGGTCAGCTAGAGGGAGCCCCTCCAGTTGGGGCCACCTCGGGAGCGCCGCCCTGTCCTGGGCGACGTGTGCGGCGATCCGCGGGATAATCAGCGCCGGCACGGTGATGGTGGCGTCCGTCACCCGAGAGCTGATTTGTAGTGTGATGCGTCCGCGCGCTTTCCCCGATCGCCTTCCACCGATGCCGAGGATGGTGGTGGAGGCGGGAGCGCGTGGAAGTCTCAGGCGTTGTGCGAGGGCTTCGGTCACGAGGGACACCTCAGAGCCCGGATCGATGAGGGCGCGTGCCGCAACAAGGTCGTCGTGCGAGCTTCGAATGTTGACCCTGGCGGTGGCCAACAGTACCCTGCTCACGTGGCAGTCGTCTTGACGAGCGTGGAGCGAGGTAGAAGCCACATCGGCGTTGGTAGCGGTTGCGGAGAACGCGTCGTGCATCGTGCTGTGTTGCCTCTCCTGGCAAGCAGCACAGTTTTGTTTTGAAGTGCACTTGGCGAGTGCATGCCTCCCGCAGCAGTTGAGGCACAGGTTGGTTTGTTCCACAAATCCCTTCTTCTGGTGGGGTGATTTGCGGCGGAACTCCTCGCAGCAGAGGATGTAGTGTTCTTTTTGGCAGAGTGCACATTTGTCGGCATCCCTGGGCTTTTGGCCCGCTACGTGAGACCGCGCAGAGCGAGACAGCGTGCTCTGTGAGTCCCCTTTCGTACCGGGGGGTAGCTCGCCCCTGTCGGGATAAAGCGCCTCCAACGTGCGTACTCGACACTCCAAGAAGCTCTTCAGGGTGTCGAGCGATGGCGGGTCAGCAGTTCCGTTGACCAGGGTCTCCCAATCCCGACGGGAGCGGGCATCGAGCAGCTCCACGACAAGGTGGACAAATAGGTCACTGCAGTCGGTGATGGGTCGCCTAATGCTCTCGAGGGAGCCCATTGTATTCAGCATTCCCAGGAAGATTTTCCGCAGGTCGCCTACTGATTTATTCTTCATTTTTGGCAGCGATGAGAATGAAGTAAAGCAGGCGCGCACCAACAGGCGCGTGTTAGCGTAGTGCTCAGTGAGCATGACCCAGGCTCGAGAGTAGTTCTCGCCCGTGGTAGGTAGGTTGCGGATGAGGATACTGGCTTCGTCCGTTAGGCACGTCTTGAGGTAGTGCAGCCTCTCGACGTCCTCCAGGGAAGAATCTCGGTCTACCATGGAATAGAACAGATCTCTAAAGGCGGGCCAGTCCTCATATTTGCCAGAGAATTGTGGCAGTTGGATGCGTGGCAATGTCTTGCGCATCGTGCCCTCCGCTGGTTTGAGGCTCGCTGATTGGTCGGTATCTGGGCGTTCAAACCTTGCCAAGAGATCGAGAAACGCTGCCTTTTGAGACAGGTAGACCTCCTCAGCTACAGCGTAAAAGTCATCCTTGACATATTCATGCTCGTTGAGCGCTTTCCAGTGTGCAGTCATCATGTCCTCGTGATTTTCCTTGAACATATCCCAGTTCTGGTCGAGGCTGGCCATGCGAGCCGTCACGGATCCTTCAGTGATCTTCGCGGCTCCTGACTTCTTCAGGTTCTCGTAGGCTCTTGCCAATCGAGTATATACCTCGTGCTGGCGTCGCACGGCGCCGTCTACTTCGAGGGCCATGTTGCGTCAGGTGAAACTTCCTTTCGCCGAACCGTTCGATCGTACGCTGATGCGAGCAGTAGAAAGAGTAATCGCCGGCTTGGCTATTCGGCTCGAAGGACCATGTTTCGAAGCGGTCGGGAATGAGGAAGTCTGAGGCGAGTGAATCGAACGAAGCTCTGGTAAAAGTGAGCTTTATTTCCTTAATAGATATACATAATGACTTAGTGCATCAGCGCGTGAATTGTGGATAGGGCTTTGTCTTTAGATTTGTATTATGCCGGCGCACAGGGGCGCCGGGCTTCTCAAAAAATACGGTGGTCTAGAGCGAGAGCCGGTGATTGGCTGCTCGCTTAGCCATTATGAATGTTTCGCGGTTGTTATTTGCGTCTACTGATTTTCCCGGAGTCGGGGGAGTTCGATCCAGGGGCAACTCCGGGATTTCAAGGGAGGGCAGGGCCGGTGCGGTCTTCGTCTCCCTGCTCCTTTTCTTCTTCTTCGTGCGTTCCTCGGTCTGGGTACCCATAGACCTCCAGGAATTCGGAGGTAGGGGCCTTTCTACCCTCGGATCGCCAGGCACTAGTGTCAGCCCTGGTGGGCGTGTGATTCGCCTGTGCGACTCGGCGATCGTCACCCTTATCAATGGCCACCACAGCTCTGGTGGAAGTGCCGGTCCGGCAGCGGTTGGTCGTCGTGGTGGCGAGGGCCTCCTGGCTCTTCTCCTTGGTCGTGGTCGTCGGCGGCCTCTGCTAGAGCGAGCAGAGTTGCCCGGTGCTACTACCACCACGGACCGAATTTGTCCGGTTCGGCGGGTGGGAGGGGCAGGCTCTCCCTTGCGTAGTAGCAGGCGCAAGTTGGTGGCACGTCGTTCCGAGGAACGGTGCGAGGATTCCGCTCGCTCCAGGTTGGAGCGGAATATGTAAGGTTCGTCTCAATCACGGTTGCTACAGCCGGTATATGTAACGCCCGGTATCTTGTAGCCTCAACGTGAGAGAAGAGAGCGTGCTCGTCTTGGGCAGGCTCGCCCTTATGTATCTTTCTTGCCGAATTTTGATTGCGAGTAACGACAGCCGCCCCGCGGCGACAGGTTTTACTCACGCTAGCGGCGCGCAAGTGGGGTTGTGCCACGTGCGCCCGGCCGAGAGGGCTTGAGCGCGCGGGCCGGGTTGCCGCACTCGCAGGCGCGCCGTTCGGAGGACGGATCCGAACACACGTCATACGTCCTCTGCCTGTCTGTTTGTTGTTTGTAATCATATTTTTATATGATCTCTCAAGTGACTTCATTTTATTTTCTACTTGCGTTGGTGTGACATCAAATCCCTGCATTTTCATGCTTTCACAAATTTTTTGCCACAGTATTTTTCTTGTTTTAATTTTTCTGTTGGTTAAAAGTTCTTTTTTTTCTTTGTATAATTCAATAAATAATTTTGTGCTGGCATCTGTCCAAGTAAATGCTCTATTTATATCAAAATCTGAAGATGAGCAATTTTCTTTATTTGCTTCATTGTCATTTAATTTAATAAAAACACGTTTCTCTCCAACAGTACACTCAAGCGTGTCTTTGGTAAAGTCAATTTCTTTGTATTCTATGTGAAAACTTAGGTCTACAAATGATTTATTATTATTTATTACATAAAACATACACAAAGTATAATATTTATTTACTTATTAAAAGTTTAATACCTTCAGAGATACATGTGACAAATCCATCCTCATTTACTATAATGTTGCCTGCTTCATCTCTTACTATAGATCCGAGTAAGTCTTCCATTGTGTGATTGTTTACTATATATTCATATATATAATGTTAATAAATTTATGTATGACTAATCCAATGATATTAATGTAATATAATATATAAGTAGAAGTATTATATAAAACACTTATTTTTAATAAATTCTTCTTTTATTTCTCTCCATCCACACGTAATGTTTATAATATATATTTACCGAAAAAGAATATATAACAGAATACCATTCTAATTATTGTTATATATAACAATATTGTTGTGCCGCGCCTGGGGTTGCAGGGTCGGCACGGAGTTCTTAGGAATCCGCCGGGAGGGAGAAGACACACGAATCCAGATTTGTGTAGAATAGCGTTTAATAAACTTTGATATCTTGTTACACAGGTGTTCTTAGTCTACTGCCCTGACTTGCGGGCGCTCGCGTAGTCGATTACATTCGGTTGCGCGTGATCTAGTCTTTCGTTCCGGACTGCCCGCCGCTTCTCGGAAGGGTGGGCTTTTATCTCTCGCGCGTTAGCTTCCGCGGTGCTGACTCAGCTGTCAGCGCTTTTGCTTCCGGGCGAGTCACCTGTGTCACTTGCGAAACCCGGAATGCCACCTCAGGTGAGTTTGGCAAGATCCGGAAGCAACGCTGACAGCTAGGTGTCGCAATTCGGGATCGTTGACCTTTGCCGCACAACAATATCTATTATTTATTAAAGTACTTTATAATACTTCCATTTATATTATTTGTACTATTATTCTGCTTATATTACTTATAATTTTATTATTTATACCTATATATCTCTCTTATACTAATATTAAACTAATATTTGTATTAGTATACTTGTACTGTAATACGTTACGGTTTGAGGTTAAAGCATACCACGGTTTTCGTCCACATGGTCAACGATCCCGAATTGCGACACCTAGCTGTCAGCGTTGCTTCCGGATCTTGCCAAACTCACCTGAGGTGGCATTCCGGGTTTCGCAAGTGACACAGGTCGCTGCCATATTGAACTGCACCGCTGTACTACCTCCAGACCTAGGGCAGGCAGTACAGTGACTGTTGCACTGAGTATCGTTGCACTGCTAAAAAGAACAGCAACAATGACGTCACTTCTGCTAAAAAGAACGCTTTAGTGTACACTTCTTGAACTAGTGCAGCCAGTTCAGCTAAAAAGAACAAACCTTATATGTCTTGTTCCAGGAAATGGTGCTGGTGCCCCGAACTCCTGGCACCCTGGTTCCAGGATGACGTCGACCTTATGGGCGTGTTGCTGGGATCCTTCTGAGTCTGTTAGTCGGGTTTATTCCGGGAGATGATGTTCGTGCCACGAACTTCTAGACCCTTAGTTGGAGGATGACGCCGACCTTGCAAGCGTGTTCTCCGGTGACCTCTGATGACTGCTAGAGCCTCCGTTCCTGAAGATAACGTCGGTGCTCCCAACTTCCGGCACCGTGCACTTAGGATGACGCCAATCGCCCAGGCGTGTGTCTCGTGTGTCGCGCAATGTCATTTTAATATTTATTCCAGGCGAGGACGCCGGTGCCTCGAACTCCTGGTTCCACAACGCTACGTCAGTGTCGCTTTTACGGGCATACATCCCGGGTACGCCCTTCAATTCTACATGATCAATTCCTGGAGATTTTCGCGGTTCTGATTTATTACGCACGCCGATTATGCCGATTCACGTGCGACTCAATAAAAGAAACCATAATCATATACGTTAGTTCAAGAATCGTCTAAACAAAATGAAAAACAAATCGGCCTAAAAAAATCTCGAGTAAAGGTATTTATTGATAACCCTTTAGGCGCGGGATAGCCATTTTACTATTACTCATAACCGTTTTCCCGTATTATAATCTATGTACCCATCACCTAAATAAAGGCATGCCTTATGGGTCTTAAACCTATCTCATAACCGAGAACGCAAACTAAAGACTAAACCTAAAATCTAATTGGGGATAACCCCCTCGACTCCGAACTCGAGCTCGCACTCTCGTTGTCGTCCGCAGGCTGGTGGTCCATTGGCCGGGGAACTCCTGCCGCATCCATCTGCGCTTCCGTCGCCCCGGTTGTTACCTCCGGGCCTATCTCGGGTGCCGACACCCATCGTAACACGACACGCGGGAGCTGCGATGCCGTCTGTGCCGTAGCGCGTGGGACCTCCGCTTCGTACTGCCCGACTCGCAGGCCCTCCTGCGCTCTCGGTCTCCTCTCCGGAGTGTGCGGCTGCAAGGTCCGGTCTACAATGGGTGTCGTAAGTCGTAAATCGTAAGACTTGACCAATGACAGTCTATTATTCTTCTTGCGGTTGAAGAATAATGAAAACTGATTTATGTTAGGCGTAACTGTTTAAGCCGTAATCCCTCAGAAATTGACCAATCACAGTCGATTATTCATCTCACATTCGACTGTGATTCGTAAATTGTGGTTACTTCCAGCATAAATTAGTTTTAAAGCTTTCGCATACAAATTGCCATAATCACAAACAACGTAAAACGTAAACGTAAGCTGAAGGAACCAATCGAAATATTGCTTTAGCTTTATTCTAGAAGTATTCTAGAAGACGATAGAAATGATGACGACGTTTACACCGAATGATGACTATAACTAAATTCGGCGTAAATCGGGCCGTGTAAACGTAGTCATCATTTCTATCGTCCTCTAGAATACATAAAGTTAAAGGCCATTGCACGTAACAAAGTTTTAGTCGTAATTGTAAGGCCATAAGAAGATAAAGCTTCTTCGAGCGCTTTTTCTTCGAGCGCGAAGAGAATAATCGACTGTGATTGGTTTATTTTCTTACGGCCTTATGATTATGGCTAAATCTTTGTTACGTGCAATGGCCTTAAAGCAATATTCCGATTGGTTCTTCAGCTTACGTTTACATTTTACGTTGTTTGTGGTTATGGCAATTTGTGTGCGAAAGCCTTAAAGCTGATTTATGCTGGCAGTAATCACAATTGACCAATCACAGTCGAATGTTTCTTTCTCCATGTGGATGTAGCATTACGCAAGTTACGCCGCTTGTTATGGCACCCTTAAGTGCCCGCCTACAATAGGTGTTTTAAGTCCTAAGCCCTAAGAACTTGACCAATCACAGTCAATTATTCTTTTCAAATTCAACTGTAATTGAATAATTTCTTAAGGCTTAGGGCTTAAAACATCTATTGTAGATGGGCACTAAGGCCATTGCACGTAACAAAGTTTTAGTCATAATCGTAAGGCCGTAAGAAAATAGACCAATCACAGTCGATTAATCTCCTCGCGCTTGAAGAATAATCGATTGTGACTGGTCTATTTTCTTACGGCCTTACGATTAAAACTAAAACTTTGTTACGTGCAATGGCCTTTAGTAGACAATGCGCAGAATCATATCTATGCGCAAAATCTACAAAAAAAGGCGGTTTTGGAGATTCAAGGAATCCTTTATGAAGGCTTCCTCCGTTCTTAAAATAAGGAAGGACCATGAATACGGGTGTAAGGCCCGTATTCATAATTCGTTCCTATTTCAAGATCGTCTTAAATAACGTCTCAAGATGCTAATATATGACACTATATAAATACCGCCTTAAGTCAGTTAGCTGCCTAAGGATTTTGTGAGATTCGCGAAACATACGCGGATCGCTACAATGCTTGCAACGCTCTTAGAATCATTTCAGCCTTGTTGTTTGTCAAATGTTTAGATAAGGACGAGCGTTGTGAGCACTGTTGTGCCCCTTTTTTGGGAGGGGCACCGGGTTCTTTCGGTCCACGGGGAAGGCGGAAATAAGGATTATAACACACGACACTTTTAAATAAATTGACCCTTTAATCAACTCGGGTTTACAATTATTTCGTACAAGAGGTGCCCGTTACTGGTCTGCTCCCTGACTCACATTGTCCTCTCGTCTTCTTCTCTCGCTTCCTTTTGTATACTTGTCCTGTCCTTCGATATCGCTGAGTTGCTCGATCGTATGTGGGCCGATCGCGCAACTCATCTCTTGCTGATTCGGCTTTGCGTAATTCTTTCGGGCTTTCGCGGTCGCGTTCCCTATTGTTCTTCTCGGTCTATCTTAATACTATTCTTATTTATTATTACATTAATTGGGGCCGCAACATCCCTCCCCCTTTGAGAGAAGAAAACTACGGTCTGTAGTTTTCGTTACAATGTTTCGTTGCTTATCATACTTCTATTTCTAATAGGGTGGTTTATTTTCTTTATTTTTTTCTGCGGTTACATTTTTCTTATCTTCTAGTATAGCATCGCTGGGTCGCCCTGTATGTGCGGTCGGGCGCTTGCTCGTTTCTTATTCCTTTTTATTTCATAGATACTTATTCCTGTTACGCTTAATATAATTATTATCGTAAGGATCGATCCTACGGGATATATGACATAGGGATTTTTTATTAGGGTGTCTTGGGATTTTTCCAACTCTTTATTTATGTCGCTTATGTCTAGACTTAATTCCATTAATTCGTTCGGATTCCTAATTACGGGTTCTAATCTAATTTCTTTTTTCGCTTGTTCGTTAGTATTTTTATTTTTGTTTGTTAGCGTTAGGTTAAAATCTGCTAAGTGCATTTCTATTTGTTTCATAGTCGTTTGTCTTTTTGTTTTTATAATAATGTCGGGTGTGGTTAGTTTACAATTTTCGATTATACTTAGTTTCCCTGCTTTTTCTATTTCTATTTTTTGTTCTGTCTGGTCATTACATTGAATCGTTAGCTTTTGTTTTTTCGGCGTTGAGAATAGCCACGTTTGCGGTTCGCTTACTGATATCCATAAGGTTACGTTTGACATTATTTGACGTTTTTCGCAGGTGTTTACATATCCTGGCGTTTTTACATAAACTTGCACCTCGCATGGTGCGTCGGCTTTTATAAAGTATACCGGGTAGTTTCGGTTACATATATATATATATATATATATATATATTTTACTCCGTTTCGTTTACAATCATTTAAATCGCGTTCCTCTAACGTTATATAATTATGATTCTCTTTATCTATTGCTAATATGTTTTGAACCACGGGAAATTTGATTATCGTATAAATGTTCCGGTTATCGTAATACGCGTTAATTTCTACGTAACTTTGTATATCGTTCCAATTCTCTAGTCTAACTTTAAATGGGAAATGAGATCCTCGCGTCAATTGTGACGTCGCGCGTCGCCTCTTTTAATTCCGTTATTATTTTTTCTATCGGTAATAAACGAGTGAGTATGATTCCTTCTCGCGAATATGTGAGGTAATTTATCGTGTCTTTCACGTCTTCTATTAGATCTTCTGTAATTGTAGTTACTAGTAATAACTGTTCGTCTATTGTTTCTCTTTTGGCGTACATGGCTGTTTCCTGCTGTATTCGTATCGTAACGTTCGTCAGCAGTTGTTCGTTATAATATAATGATTTTTCTAAGGCTTCCATGTGGCCTATCGTGGCGTTTATCACCTTTAATTGATTCTTCGCGGTGTGCCGTAGAGTCTGTTGCTGATTTTGTATCAGTCCAAGCTGCTCCTGTATGTGTTTTGCGTCGTCGGCATCCATAGTGCCGAACAGCGTTTTGCTGATCGTGCCGATCGCATCTATTAAACCACGTTTATCATTTGTTTTATATAGTCTGTAATCGCGTTAATAATTGCGTTAATTTTTCATTGTCTTTCTCTATCGTGTGGAAAATATTTTTGCACGTCTGCTGCGCGTCCGTTGCGAGTATCGTTTTGCATAGTTTTTCGGTTTGTTGAAAAACCTTTTGAAGTTGGTGATATCGATGTCCTAGGGCTGCTACGTCGATTTTAATCGCTAGTTTCCATGTAGCTTCTACCTGTTGCAATTTCCAGTTCTCTCAAAGTATATTCCCTGTCTCGGGTATCGCTTTTTTCGCGAAGTGCTGGACGACGATCAGCGTCCTGTAAGATAAGGACTCATGTTACTTTTCTTCGAATTTTTTCTTGGCTTGGTTATGCCTTCTCCTGAATTTCTTTTTCTCGCGCGTTTAGTCGCTCTTGAGACGTAGCCCTGAGCACTTTTATTCGCTCGTTTTAATTGTTGTATCGAAATTTTCGTTAAATATGAAGTGTTACAAGTGTGACCGTTGGTTCGTGCCTACCACTTGTGATTCTTGCTGGCGCACGTACTAGCTGCGTGCAACTCGGGCGGGCGCCGTGACTGTGCATGCCGCGCCGAGTGCGCGTGTTGGGGCGAATTTGTGTTTGGGGCCGATGTCGCCCCCGCACCCGTACGAAGATGCGGGCTCAGCCTCTTGGGTCCCTATACTACCATACCGGATTACTGTGGATGTGGCCTCCGGTCGGAGGGAAGTTACCCTCCCTCGCCGTTCTTGATTCTTGCTAAGTACTGATTATTTTATTATTTGTTATTTTGCTTTTTTTATTGTCTATTACTATCGCCTATGTTCTATCGCCTACTTTTTATTGCTTGTTTTCGTTCTTTTGCAGCTTTTACTGTTCCATAAAAGGCCTTAATCGGTTTACGTGTACTCGCGTAGTTTTCCGTCCCTTTTTGATCGTGTAATTGACGTCTGAGTGTTTTTCAATTACTTCGTACGGTCCTATCCACGGAAATTCTAATTTTTTCGATCTCCCTCTACGCACCGTTTCATCGTGCAAAAGAACTTTGTCTCCCACTCGGAAATTGATTTCTTTTGTCTTCTTATCGTACGTCTCCTTGGCCTTAGATTTTTCGTTTCGCAAATGTTCCTTTGCAACTCCATGTGTCGCTCTTAATTTTTCTTTTAGCTCTTGCGCGTAATCATCATAAGTATACGTTGGTTTCGGTGGTTGCGACAGTGCCGTCGGTTGTGTCGCTCGATGCCCGTATACCAATTCGAAAGGTGTAAACCCGGTTGCCGTGTGTGGCGTCGTATTATACGCGAACATTGCGTATGGCGTCCATTCGTCCCAGACTGTCTGGTCCGCGTTAATATAATGTCGCAAGTATTCTGCTAATGTCCTATAAGAGCGTTCTAATGCTCCGTTGCTCTCGGGATAGTACGCCGTTGTTTGAATTTTTTCAATCTTTAATAATTTACACGTGCTTTTAAATATCTCGTTAAGGAAATTCGTTCCTCGGTCTGTCAGTATTTTTTCGGGGATACCGTATTCGAAGATTATTTTCGTGACAAATTCTTTCGCGATCGTATTCGCTTCTTGATTAGGTACGGGTATCGCTTTACTAAATTTCGATAAATTATCCTGAAACATGAGGATATATTTATGTCCGTTTTCGGTCACCGTCAGTGGTCCTACTATATCTAGAGCACATTTTTCGAACGGTTTATCCGCGGTGTCTGTGATTACTAAGGGTGCTTTATTTTTTCGCGATAACTTATTCTTCTGACATAGTTCGCATTTATTAATGTAATCTTCGACGTCTCGAGTTAATCCTCTTCAATTATGCGTCAGCCTTATTCGGTTTATGGTGCGTTCCACACCCTGATGTCCTCCTACAGGTGCATCATGGTATTCGTATAATATACGTTGCTTCTCTTCTTCTGTGTATTTTCTTTCGCTCTCCTGTTTGTTGTTCTCTTCCTTCTCTATCTTGTTGATATCTGTCGGCACATGTCGACTCAGCGCATCAGCGTTTCTATTCACTTTACCGGCCTTGTGTACAATAGTGTAATAGTATTCTTCTAATTTCAACCTCCATCGGATTAATCATGATCCGGAATCCTTTACGTTAAATAGCCAAACCAATGATTTATAGTCTGTCACTATTGTAAACTTTGTTCCATAAACGTATGGTCGGAAGTGTTTCACCGCCCATACTATCGCTAGTAATTCTTTCTCAGTAGTATTGTAATTTTGTTCGGCTTTAGACAGTACTCTGCTCGCATACGCCACGGGTTGATCTTGACCTATCTTTCCCTGTGACAGTATGGCTCCGATTGCGTAATCTGACGCGTCGGTCGTCACTACAAATTCTTGGGAGAAGTCCGGGTATTTTAATATCGGTGCTGTAGTTAATTTTTCTTTAAGTATTTCAAACGCGTTTTGTTGTTCTGCCGTCCACTCGAATTTGGTATCTTTTCTGGTCATTTTTGTGAGTGGCTTGGCGATCGCTGAGAAGTCTTTGATGAATCTTCGATAATATCCGGCTAATCCTACGAAAGTCTGGATGTCCTTCACCTTTGTTGGTTTCGGGAAGCTTTTTACTGCTTCTAGTTTTGAAGGATCTGGCGAGATTCCGTTTTCTGTGATCACATGTCCGAGATACCTCACTTTTTTCCGAAGGAATTCGCATTTATCGGGCTGTAATTTCAAATTATATTTTCTCAGTCTTTTTAGAACTTCTATTAATCTTTTATTGTGCTCTTGTAAACTTGCTCCGTATACTATTATATCGTCTAGATATACTAAGCATTCTAATCCTACTAGTCCTGCTAGAACGGCTATTATTGCTCGTTGAAATGTCGCTGGGGCATTTTTCAGTCCAAAAGGCATTCGATTATACTCGTAATGTCCGTATTGTGTAGAGAACCCTGTTTTTTCTTTACAGCGTATCTTCTTCTTCCATCGGGATTTGATGGTATCCCGAGGCGAGGTCTAGCGTGGTGAAATATTTTGCGTTTCCCAGTTGGTCTAGGATATCGGTTATGTTTGGCAATGGGAAAGAATCTCCTTCCGTTAGATCGTTTACAAATCGAAAATCTATCACCACTCTCAATTTTAGTTTTCCTGATGCGTCTCTTTTCTTTGGTACTACTAGCAACGGCGCATTCCACGGGCTCGTGCTAGGCCTAATAATTCCGTATTTTAACATCTCTTTTACTTGTCTATTCACTTCTTCCTTGTGCTTTTCTGGCAAGCGGTACGGTCGGACGTTGACCGGTACGCTGCCCGCCTTTGTGGTAATCTTATGCGCGACGATATCAGTGCACGTCAGTGGTTCTCCTTCTAAATGCAATACATCGCTGTAATCTCTGCAAATTTCCATAATGGCTTTCTTTTCTTCTTCATTTAAGTGTTGCGTGCGTATCAATTTTTCGACTTTTTTCGCTACGCGGCATTGTTTCTTCTGCTTTGTTTTGGTTTACTTCTATCTCTTCTGCTTCTTCTTGCTCTAACTCCTCTAATGTTACTTGCGGCATTAGCATTTCGACCGTCTTCTCAGTCGTATTTAATATGCTTGCCGGACATAGAACATTTTCTGGCATCACTAAGCAATTTTCTATGAACACTCCTGGCATTGTTTCTTCTGCCTGTATTATTCCTAGTGAGTTTTTATCGGTTGCGACTTGTATTATTGTCTCGCTCCGAGGTTTCAGAATTATTTTCTTATACGGGTACAATTTTAATGTACTATTCTCTATTGAGTTCGATTCGTAACTATACGACGCTTGATGCTTTTTTATAAAATCTGTTCCTAGTATTCCGTCGTATTCAATCGGGAAATCATCTTTGACGACATATATCGTGTGCTTGATTGTCTTTCAAGTCGATAGTCGCCGTAAATTTTCCAATGGTGTGAATTTTATGACCTGTTACTCCTGTAAGGGCCATTTCATCTTCTTCTATTATTGTTTCACCTTTCAAATGTTTTACTTTTATTATTGATACGGCCGCTCCGGGATCAAACAGCAAATTTATTTTTTCGCGCTTCGCTTCTCGCATGGGCAGAGTGATTAGGTCCAGCCCTGCATGCTTCCGCGGCTTGTTCGTCATATGTGACACTTGATACTCTATTGCCGGTCGGCGCTGCTTTGTGTCCTCTTTGTCTTCTTCATCGCTATCCGCGGCTGAATTACTGTCCTTTTTTCTCGGGCCATTCGTTTTCGGGTGAAAATTTTTACTTTGTCCTCCTCGCGAATTATTAGATTTGTCATGGTTTGTTCTTTCTTTATTTGGTCGACCATTTAACAGCCAACATTCTTCGCGCATGTGTCCTGCCTTCTTACAGTAATTGCAGACTTTATCTATCGCATTTACGCGGGGTGTCCTATCGGGTTTCGGTAAGGAGAAACGGTTCGCGTATCTACTGGTACGACATTCCCTTCCGTGATGCCCGTATTTTCCGCATTTTTGGCATTGTATTATCGATTGGTTATCACGCGATTGCGGCGAGTACGCATAATTATTTTTGGGACGCGGCGGATTTCCACTCGGTCCGTTTATTTTTTCTTCGGCGCTCGCTCCGCCAATCGCTTCTTGCAAGGTTGCAAAATGATGAGCTCGGACGAGTAATTTGATCTCGTCTCTCAATTCTAATTGGAAATTCTGTAATGCCTGTTGTTGAATCGTTTCTAATATAGTTCGCTTGCTTTCTATGGTGTGATTTCTTCCCTCTATCATGAAATTGTATAACTCCATTGCTAGCTTATCTGCTCTTAATCCGAATGCTCTTGCGCTTTCTCCGGGTTTTTGCTTGAGTGTATTAAACTCTAGTTGTAAGTGTGTTGTGCTTTTGCGGCTCAAATAGCAAACTTCTAACTCTTTCTTTAGTTGTGCAAAATCTCGTATCTCTCGCGTTTGAAAATCTGTCATCGCTCTTCCTTTTAACTTCGTGCATAACACTGCTTCTAATAGCGTTCCTTCTTCCATAGGATTTATATTTTTTATTGCATATGATGCGGCGCTCAAAAATTCTTGTAGTTTACTCGAGGCTCCGTCGAACTCGGGTATCATGTCTCGTGCCTCTTTTAAACGTAGATATCCGATAGCGCGTTCCGCTTGGTTCCGAATATCGTATGACGTTCGTCCGTACGTTACTTCGAACGGGAGGTTACTTGGCTCGCGCCTCGCGTGAAATTCGCGGCGTTCAGGATTCTCCGTTTCTAGTTGTTTTACGCGATCTCGTAAGTCGCGGATTCTATTTAATATCTCGTCGAGAATGAAATCTCTATCGTCCCGCGGCGGTCTGGCCCGTGCGGGTATCCGGTTACGGTGATTCGCCGGGGTTCCTCTTTGTGATAGCACTCGATTAAGGCGATTTATTTCTTGGTCTATTTCTTCTGGGGTTATCGGCGGGTTGTCGTTTCCGTTTATGTTCGCGTCGCGGTTGTCATTCTGTGTTTCCGCCATCTCGATTATGTTTACGTTTTTTGACGTGGAGTAATATTCTTGCGGATCGAAAAGGCTGCTATCGTACGATGTTAATGAGAACTCTCGTCTTTGCGATAGTCTGCTGGTCGTACTGTCCGCGTCTTCGGATTGTGCGTGCGCGTGTGAGGGATGGAGTCTATTTTCGTCGGGGCAGTTATTTTGTCTTATTAAGCTCGCGTCTAAATCGTCAAATTAAAATTCGCGTTCGACTACGATATTCGGGTGTAATTCCGGTTCTGATTCGCTTTCGCTTGAGTAGTACGCGTCTAAATTTCTACGCACGGTTTCGCGATGATCGCTTACGCCTTCTTCGGTCGTTTGAACGGGGCTTAACGGTCTACTTCTACGCGCTCGTCGTGAGGTCTCTCTCGTGATTTTCGCTTTCCGACATCTACGGTTATTGCGCTTAATCGACTTACATTACGGTCGCTAGTCGCATGTTGCTGGTCGGTGCTCGTGCCGCCTTGTCTGTCGGTGAGCCTCCGTTGAGGTAGGTCGGTGCCTTCTCAGGTTGTGCTGCTCGCTTGTCCCTCGTCGGCCGCTACCGTGTTGTCTGCTGCTTTTGAATCTGGCTGCCGTGTCTCCGTTGAGAATATTGCACTGCCTCACTGATTCACTTATTTTTCTTTTTCAGCTGCCGTTTCCGTCCTTCCGGCCAATGGATTCCTCACGCTGCCACCATTTGTTGTGCCCCTTTTTGGGAGAGGCACCGGGTTTTTTCGGTCTACGGGGAAGGCGGAAATAAGGATTATAACACACGACACTTTTAAATAAATTGACCCTTTAATCAACTCGGGTTTACAATTATTTCGTACAAGAGGTGCCCGTTACTGGTCTGCTCCCTGACTCACATTGCCCTCTCGTCTCCTTCTCTCGCTTCTTTTTGTATCCTCGTCCTGTCCTTCGATATCGCTGAGTTACTCGATCGTATGTGGGCCGATCGCGCAACTCATCTCTTGCTGATTCGGCTTTGCGTAATTCTTTTGGGCTTTTGCGGTCGCGTTCCCTATTGTTCTCGGTTCTCTTTCTTAATACTATTCTTATTTATTATTACATTAATTGGGGCCGCAACAGCACCAAGCGGAACGCACCCATATAGTAACGACTGGACTTATCGACTTTAAATCGATTAACATTTATCCCAATTATATATAATCGAAAAATATATCCAATCGCACGCGTGTAGCTGTAAATTATGGAGAAAGTGCCGGGTAAACGTAATAACACGTTCATCTTCTTATATGATGGACATGCTTATCACATCGACAAACGGTGCCACGGTAAATATCGATGTTTATCGCGCCGAAGTTTGGATTGTCATGCAGTATTAACGCAGAATCAAAATGGAACATATACTTTGAAGGTGCCACATAATCATCCGGCAAACGATACACAAACAACATTGCAGGAGATTGCTGCAATGAAGCAGGAAATGCTTCAAATCGCAAAACGATAATGAGACCGAAGGATATATTCGATACGGTATGCCGACGGTAAGTTAAATGCTTGACGTTTATTTAAAATTTATATATTACACGTACAAGGGGGGGCGCAGGCTCATGCAATCGCGTGATGTAGACATATATGTAGCAAGATATTAACAAAAAAGCGCATTTTTTAATCATTGTTTCCAATACGATGTTAATTATACGAAATTTTAATATTATATTGTTCAATTACATACAATTTCGTGTTAAATAAAATACCGAGCTTAACATACACGCAAATTGTTTAAATTTGGACAGTTTAAAAATGAACAGTTCAAACTAGTTCTCGATAAAATCATTATAAAGTTTTTATAATAAGAAAAAAAACATGACATTCCAATTTCTTTTTCTCGGCTTCTTTTTATTTGAATATGTAGCACTAACGTGACATATAATTTTTGTGATAAACATAATCTAATACTAAAGACGTTTCTATGAATAGTTGTTCCGGAATAAGAAACCGAGGGCTTTAATCGGAAACTTGGAGAGTGCTCATGCTGTTGTGAACCGCGCGAGGCTCACGCGACGATCACGCAAGGAGCACGCCGCCCGGCGACGATTTGTACGTGCTCGCATACCGCAGCAACTGGTTGTCCTGATACTCGAGCCCAGTTTGAATTCGAAGCCCTAGATTGTCAGGTTACGCTCTTTTCCGCACGCTGGATCACAGCAAGTCGAGTGTATCCCGCTGCGTGCCCTGAGCCGTGATTGAGCATTTTCCAAGTTCCGCCTATCTGGTGCGTGGAGCCCGCGCCTCCGCTACTCGTTCCGGTCGCTGCAATTCCGGCTTGCGGCAAGATTTTTGAAGTGCGTGAACGTTACTGCCCAACTCGAATCAACACTGTTTAAAATAAAGCTCGGTGTCGAATTTTGAAAAGTATCACTACCGGATCCTGGCTCCTCCTCCATTCCCGATTCTCTGAATTCACTCCGAAACAATAGTCATATTCAACATTTTGGCTCTTAACATAAAATGAAATTTACGTTTGCAGGAATCCAATAGTGGCAGCAAAACTTTCTTATCGCACAATAAGAAGTTTTTTCTACAGAGAGCAGCTACGTCACAGACCAGAAACACCGCAAACTATTGACGAATTTGAGATGGCCCTAAGAAATTATCGGCCAGTCGAATCTATTTATAAGGGCATAGCATTATCCGACAACGGCTATAGAGCAATAATATTTACAAGTGAGGCTTTACTAGATGTTTTGGCAGCATCCACAGAAATTTATATGGATGGTACGTTTTTGGTGAGTAATATTCTAAATATGGGACTATTTTGTATGAGAGACAATAACAAAGATAATGCAGAAAAGGTATTGAAATTTATAATTTTTCGTGTAAATTTGTTTTTATGTACAGGTCGTTCCCCGAACGCCGCCCTTTGCACAATTATATACCATACATATAAGATATATGGACACGGTATGCTGTATTATGAAATGCTATATACAAATTTAATAGCTTTCTATCTCTATAACATATTTTAGAAATAAATATTTTTACGTTAATTTAGTTTCTATTAGGGTGTAGCTGTTCTTTTCGTATTGTGTGAGAACCGCACGATGGATCTGTATAGTGCAATTTGGCAAAAGATAAAAAAGATTGGATAGAGAAGAAATCATTCGCATATTCGTCGCGTATTCGTAATCGCGAAATTCGCAATTCGAGTTTTTTTTATTTATTCCGTGTTATCCGAGTTTTCGCTTATCCGAGGTACCCCTTCCCCACATTACCTCGGATAAACGAGGTTTTACTGTAGATGAAGATGATATGCCGCGAAATTCGTTAGCTGTACAAAATAATATATAGATTATAGATTTTGACAATTTTACTGTTTAGGAGGGTAATAGGTGAACTTAAATTTCAATATTTACAGATGTCTCGTTAGCAGTTAACTTACTTTAGCAGAAAAATTCTAAAATTTTTAGTAACAAGATTCTAAACCAACACTTTGTTAGAAATTGTGAAATGTTGTATTTTGCTACAATCAGTAAACTCGTTCTAATAAATTTTTTCATAAATTTTTTGATAAATTTTTTCCATTCAATCTTTGAATAATTTCTACAAAGTTCTTTAAATTATATTAAATTTTTATGTTGTCTAAATGTTGCATATCACCTTTATCCAATTGCGCCTGAGGTTATGTCGCCTTAGGGGCTGCGTTCCCTTATAAGGAGCAAAAGATAATGATTTTTGTGGCAGCGATGATCGTTATCCATAAAAAAAGGGTTTTGATTCGGTAAAGGGTTTTTCAAAACGATAATCGCCAATGAAAATAAATAAATATAAGCGTGAAGTGTGCGCGACTGAACGAATATATCATGTGTAATATACGTGGGTAGTCTGAAAAGTTTTGAGCCTCAAACATTATTTTTTCGGTCAAATTCGGTCAAATTTTTCAACATAGTCTTCTTTTAAGTCGATGTTAGGCTCAAAACTTTTTAGACTACCTTCGTATTCATTGTCGCTGCGGATAAAATGTATACGTACGCATAATCGTGAATCAACGAAGCAGCACAAGCGTCCTCGAGTCTAAAAAACCATTCCATCGAAGATCGTTGGCATTTTGTTCCTTAAGGAACACACACACGCACACACACGTGTACACACGCGACACTTAATTTTTAAAATAAAGTTTATTAAATAAAAGCCATTTGTTTTTATATATATCACTGAGAAAAAAATGTTCTGGATTTTAGTAAATATTAGTTTGCATACAACTGTGACTCCATCATTTATTAAAATAAAGAAAATTTTCCTTTTTATTAGTATATTTTTTTCCTAGTGAGTACACTTATACTAATAAAAAGGAAAATTTTCTTTATTCTAGTAAATAGAGTCACAGTTGTATGCAAACTAATATTTATTAAAATCCAGAACATTTTTTTTTTACAATCAGTGTAGATAACCAAATCCATTTTATACCTACTGGACGTATATTAGACATTTGGTGGATATCCATGCAGATATATCCACTAATATTTAATGGATATCCATAGATATCCCCATGGACATTTAATGGATATCGATTAGATCTCAGGTGGCGGACATTTGGATATTTAATGGATATCTATTAAATATCTCGTGGATATCATGGATATACATTGTGGATATTTAATAGATATCTATTAAATATTAATGTCTGTGTGGGTTGTTTTAAAGATGTTTTAAAAAAGTTTGATGGTTGTTTTAAAAATGTTTTAATTGTTTTTAAAGATGTTTTAGTTGTTTTTTACATGTTCAATTGCTGTATTTTTTCTCGTGAGGATTATTTTCGCATAACATAATATGCCGCAGATAAATCACGCGCATCCTCGCTTTTCATTTTATTCGATAGCGGTTCAGAGTATCCACCCGCGATTGCAAGATGCAAAGGTAAATAAAAGATTATTTTTCATGACAGCTAGTTTTTGATAATATAATATGCCGCAGATAAATCACGCGCATCCTCGCTCCTCATTTTATTCGATAGCGGTTTAGAGTATCCACCCGCGATTGCAAGATGCAAAAGTAAGTAGAAGATTATTGTTTCATAATAACTAGTTTTTGATAATATAATATGTCACAGATAAATCACGTACAATCCTTTCTCTTCATTTTTTCGATGCCTTATAAATTGAGCTCGGGCTAGAGCGCGGTCAATATAACGACCATCCTCAGTAAAAGAAAGTAAAGGGCACATTAAGTAAAAAATGGGTACATAGAAGTATTTTTCCCAAGGGACGTTATGGTACGGAAGTGTGACAAAGTGTAGTGACATATAATATAGAGTTTTTTCATATGTTTTTCTTTTGTTTAGTGGATGTAGCCGCGATGGGTGCGTTGCTTTTTAAGAATCGAGGTGCAGATGAAGGACTGGTGCGGATCCGCATCCCCCGAGATTACGTGAGTATTTTTTTTTTTTTGTGCGTGCGTGTGCGTGTTTTAAGACAAAATTAATATTTTTTATATTGATTTTACAGCCGCAGATAGATTACATAATACCGGGTTTTATTAATATTGAATACATGCGATGGATGCGAAAGGAGAGGCGGGCAAATCGAGAACTGCACGACATATTGTGGGAGCACAACCCATTCGATATTTACGGATTCGGACGACTTTTCGGGGAGGAGGAAGAAGAATACTGGTATGCCAATCGTTTTTCCAATATAAAATATTGAATCCTTATCTTAATCGTGTTATTGCATTGTGTGTTTCAGGTGAAGAATTTTTATGCCACTAAGCCTTATAAAGTTTTTTTTCATTACTATTATTTTATTATTATATTTTATTACTTTTTTGACAAATAAATAAGTATATATATATATAATATGGTTTTAAAAAAATTTAAATTATTTTTCCTTTCCATTTACCGTTCCTCCTATTCCATGTACGCTGTACGTTAACAAGAAGACGCGCGCGACTAAAAATTGTTTGTTCAAACCTTTATTAGGTTTAATGCAATGAAAACGATTTATATTAGAGTGTTAACATGTTGAAACTGATTTAAAATATTAAAATATATCTATAAATATACGAAAAAAGAAATCTTTTTTGTTTTCTTTTCATTTACCGTTCCTCCTATTCCATGTACGCTATACGCTAACGAGAAGACGCGCGCGAACGGAAGAGAGATAACGGGTGACGGGAGCGTGAGAGACCGCGCGCGAGGGAGAGAGATAACGCGAACGGGGGCCGGGAGCGAGAGAGACCGCGCAAACGGGAGAGAGAGAACGCGAAGAAGGGAGTGGAGCGCGAGAGAACATCAACGAGGGGGCGAGCGGGAGCGCGCCGTGTGACGTCACGCGGACCAACGCGGCCGTTGTACGCGGACCCCCCTTCCCCGCGGCGCGCCGAAAACGCGAACGCGGTCCCCCTCACCCCGCGGCGCCAGAAAACACGAACACCCCCCCTTTCCCTCACCCAGCGGCGCGCCGAAAACGCGAACGCAGTACCCCCCTCCCTCTCCCCCGCGGCGCCCGAAAACACGAACCCCTTCCCTCTCGGCGGCGTCCGAAAACGCGGTACCCCCCTCCCCTCCCCCGCGGCACAAGAAAACACGAACCCCTTCCTTCCCGGCGGCGCCCGAAAACGCGGTACCCCTCTCCCCCACCCCCGCGGCGCCCGAAAACCCAAACGCGGCCCCCACTCCCCGCGGTACTTCCCCGCGCGGTACTCCCCCTCACCCCCCCTCGAAGCTCCCTAGTTAGAACGCCCATATATACCCCACTCTCTTGCCACGAGTCTTGCTTTGTAACGTTGAATTTGACCATTTGGATGCCTTTTTACCTTAAATACCCATTTCGAAGTGATGCATCTTTTGTCAGGAGGTAAAGGAACTAGCTCCCACGTATTATTTTGTTTCAAGGCTTGTAGTTCTTCGGCAATTGCTGCCATCCATTTCTTCGAATCTGGACTGCACACAGCTTCATTAACAGTCATCGGTATATCAGCTTCTACAAGATTAACTTCATAGCGTTTTCGAGGATGTAAAGTTTCCCTAGGTCGTAATACTCGTTTTTTATCTTCCAGTTGTATTTTATCTTGTGATTGTCCTGGTTTTTCTACAGGTTGCTGCTTGTCTCCTACATCTTGAGCATTTATGTCTTTATTTTCTTCCAGCGGTTGAATATTCTCATCTCTGCAATCTTCTAGATGAACCAAAACTGTGTTTCTTGTCGGAAGTTTCACCTCAATCGCCTCATTAAAAGTTACGTTTCTTGAAATCGTAATTTTTTTACTTATTGAATCGAATAATCTGTAATTTGTTGAATCTTTATCATATCCAACTAAAATCAGTTTTCTTCCTTTAGGTTCCAATTTGGTGCGACTTTGTTTTGGAATAAATACGTACTGCCGAACAGTCTGATGTGATCTAATGATGGTTTCTTACCGTACCACGTCTCAAAGGGTGTTGAGTTGGGAGTCTGTGTCGTAAGAGTTCTGTTTAATATGTATACAGCAGTATTAACTGCTTCGGCCCATAAATTCTTTGGTAAGTCCCTCGTATATAGCATGGACCGAACACTCTCCACGACCGTTTTATTCTCCCGTTCCACTCTGGCGTTTTGCTCGGGAGTGTATGGCGCTGTCGTATTATGCTGAATACCCTGTCTCGAAAAGTAATCCTGAAACTCGAAATTACAAAATTCGGTACCATTGTCTGTATGAAAAACTTTTATTGATCTACCGAATTTATTTTTAGACAAGTTGACGTATTTCTTAAAACATTCAAGACTGTCAGATTTATGTTTAATAAACATTACAGTACAAAAGGCGGAGGCATCATCTTTGAACAAAATGTAGTATCTTGCTCCACCAATAGCGTTTCCATCGGACCACATAAGTCACAATATATACGTTCACCTGGTACAGTTTTTCTCTGTTTACTTTAAGAAAAAGGCAATTTGTGTTGCTTCCCGTATTGACATCCTTCGCAGAAAAAGTCTTTCATGTCCGTTATTTTTACACCTTTAATGAGATCCTTTTCGATCATCTCACGCAAATACTTCACGTTGACATGACCAAGACGTTCATGCCATTGTCTTAAATCCCCGCGCGAAACTACATTTGCTTCCGGAGCAAGTATTGTTCGAAACATCATTTTGTAAAGGTTATTCGATTCACGGCACACGCGACAAGTCTTTCTCGATCGAACACTTTAGCTGAGTTCTTTTCTTTTAATATCTTCATGCCTTTCTTGGTTAGTACTCCTTCAGATAATAGATTTCTTCGTGATCCCGGAACGTACAAACATTCGTTATAGTTGACTCGTACCATCTTCCATCGATGAGTTTCTCTATTTTAATAATACCGATACTTTTTATTTCTAATTCTTGTTTATTAGGAAGTGCAACATTATTTTTGTTTGTTTCTTCAAATTCTGAGAAGAATTCTTGTCGATAAGTCATGTGGGCAGAGGCTCCACTATCTATAATCCACTTGTTCTCTTCTGATTCAGATGCTCCGTATGAAACGCTTTGATATTCAACATTGAACGCCGAATTATTCTCTTGCTTTGATTTTTTATCTTCAGTGGTGGTCTTCTTCGCGTTACGGCAATGTCGAGCAAAATATCTCTTTTTACGACAATTATAACATATCACTTTACTTTTACCAAATCTCTTCTTATTCGATTTGTCCTTGCTTTTATTTGTGGATTTAGAGGGTTTTTGTTTACTTGAAGAGATGCATTTTATTATTCTTCCGTAGAGGTTAGGCTGGCTTCTTCATCTAGCAGTCTCGCCGTGAAATTTGGCAACGTCTGTCTTGCGTCGTCCATTGAAAGCCAAGCTCGACGAAAATTTATATACTTCATGGGCAACGTACCAAGAATTTTTGTAATGATGGCTGCGTCACTTAGTCTCTCTCCTGTCTCTCTCACCTGTCGATCCAAGTTCTCCACTCTAGCTACGTACTGCGCCACGGTTTCGTCTGACAATGAGTTCATCTTCACTTGATACAAACAATCGAGAATAATCATTTTATTGAATTCCGATTTTTGTTGGTACACTGAGTCCAATTTATCGAGAATTTCCTTCGATGTACAACTTTCGACCAGTGTAATCTGAGTTGTTTCCATTGCTCCCGTTAACGTAAACATTGCGATCGCGTCGCTTTTATACCATATCGCTTGAGCCGCTGCGTTTGCTGCATCATAACTGATAACTCACCACATGGTCTTTTGAGTTTTCCTCGTTTGATAAAAGAATGCGTTGCAATGTATCCATTTCATGCACAGTTCGCAGAGGGAAGAACAATTCATTAAATTCACTTGGCGTAGGACTACGACGTTTTTGTGTCCGATTGGAAAAATTTAAGTTCAACATAAGTTGATATTGCTCACAATCAGTCATATAACTGATATCAAATTCTATGTCTGCT
Source organism: Temnothorax longispinosus (assembly GCF_030848805.1). Lineage (NCBI taxonomy): Eukaryota > Metazoa > Arthropoda > Insecta > Hymenoptera > Formicidae > Temnothorax > Temnothorax longispinosus. The sequence continues at coordinate 2,985,296 of NC_092369.1, forward strand.
AACGATCTCTCAATACGTTGAAGATAATCTAATAAGAACAAAAATATATATAAAGTTACGTTGAAAATCATCTTTGGTATAGTTTAATTTTTGAAGAATTACTATTCTTAATTAAATGGACAGTAAAAAAAGTTTGATCCCATTTGCATTTCAGAAAATATTAAGAATTAAAGAAAAAAAATATTGTCCGAAGATAGTATTAAACTTTACATTTACTAAATAAAACTTCTTTTAAAACAGAATAGTTCAATTCTCAGCTGAACAACAAGCAAATTCCTTATAAGAATTGCAAATTGACATCTTGTCTGAAAATGTATATCGAATTATGGGTAATTATGCAGTTTAGGGGAAGCACCTCCGATGACCTTGACCTTGACATATGTTGTCAAGGTCACCTTCCTGAGTGACCTTCAGAAGGTTTTAGCCGTCACTCGTTTTTTATTAAAAAGTTATTAACAAAAAAAAGTTTGGCGACCTCACCGATTTCAATGACCTTGATATATGTTGTCAAGGTCATGACCCCGAGTGACCTTCAGAAGGTTTTAGCCGTCGCTCGCTATTCGTTAAAAAGTTATTAACAAAAAAGTTTGGAAAATATAGCATATATAGGTGCATATACATATAGGTTAGTTGACGCGCTTTAAACACTTAAATACTTTTAAAGCGCGTCAACTAACCTATGTAGGTTAGTGATCAACGATTAAATGTGGGTTTTGGTAAAGCAGCGACTTTTTCGCAAAATAAAGTATTCTCTGCTTTAACAAAAAGACTTCAACAATATTAGAGAATTTGAGTCGCCAGTGAATAATTAAAATTAACAGAGATATTGCGAGCGACCCAACTGGCCAAATTTTATTGATTTAAAACGCTACGTTTCGACCGTGGATCCGGTCCTTTTCAAGCGCTCTCTCACAAATATATTCGTCAGGCATAATGCCCTAACTACGCCGAATCTAGAAACTAAACGACGAATTTCAGTACTCCGCAATAAGTAAAAGACAATCAAAAATCCGTAATTATACAATTAGAAACTTACATATTTGTGCGTCGGGATCAAACAATACAATATAAAATATTCGTTAAACAGCATACTTTGTTAGATGTTTGTGTCATGTCAGAGCCGTGCGGTGGTAACATTTAGACTGACGAACTTGACAATATAAAAACAAACAGTTGCCGTAGTAATAAGCTAGGACGTAGAGAGGGAAGTAGCAAAGAAGGAGAAGGAGTTATAATTCTTTTATGATATGTTCGTAGAGAACGTTAAGATTCTCCGTGTCCTTTTGTAAATTGATAGTACCGTCAAATTTTTTAATAAAAAACATCTCCGCTAATTCCCTCTTTCTAGTATGTCTTTCTTGGTGTAATATTTCTGGCTTCTCCCAGTCAAAATCATGCCCATAAGACATTCTGTGTTCGCTCACTACGGAATAATTACTAGTGTGCTTTCTGATATCGCCCTGGTGTTCCCTGAGGCGCGTGCACAAATGTCTCTTAGTCTGCCCAATATACGTAGCCTTGCAATCCCTGCAGTTTATCTTGTATACTGTGTCGGTTTTTTTAAGGTCGTCAATTCTATCCTTACCTCGTCTTATTAGGCAATCGAGTTTTTTAGTTGTTAGTTATGTGTATTGTTGCGTGTTTTGAGAATGTTTTGACCGCGCCATATTACTTTCAGATGAAAAATTTCATGACGGCAATATTAAAATAGTTAAAGAAATTTTGTACAATAATAGCTTTCCTAAACCAATCGTTAATAAACACATCGCCAAGCGTCTAAACATTCTCAAAACACGCAACAATACACATAACACCTCGATTGACCATAATGCAACCTTCGATGTAAAAAACTGCATACCTTTACCTTATATCAAAAAGTTGAGTGATAGCATTTGTCGCACGTTAAAAGAAATCCACATTACCACCTTATTTACAGTCCCTAAAAAACTCGATTGCCTAATAAGACGAGGTAAGGATAGAATTGACGACCTTAAAAAAACCGACACAGTATACAAGATAAACTGCAGGGATTGCAAGGCTACGTATATTGGGCAGACTAAGAGACATTTGTGCACGCGCCTCAGGGAACACCAGGGCGATATCAGAAAGCACACTAGTAATTATTCCGTAGTGAGCAAACACAGAATGTCTTATGGGCATGATTTTGACTGGGGGAAGCCAGAAATATTACACCAAGAAAGACATACTAGAAAGAGGGAATTAGCGGAGATGTTTTTTATTAAAAAATTTGACGGCACTATCAATTTACAAAAGGACACGGAGAATCTTAACGTTCTCTACAAACATATCATAAAAGAATTATAACTCCTTCTCCTTCTTCGCTACTTCCCTCTCTACGTCCTAGCTTATTACTACGGCAACTGTTTGTTTTTATATTGTCAAGTTCGTCAGTCTAAATGTTACCACCGCACGGCTCTGACATGACACAAACATCTAACAAAGTATGCTGTTTAACGAATATTTTATATTGTATTGTTTGATCCCGACGCACAAATATGTAAGTTTCTAATTGTATAATTACGGATTTTTGATTGTCTTTTACTTATTGCGGAGTACTGAAATTCGTCGTTTAGTTTCTAGATTCGGCGTAGTTAGGGCATTATGCCTGACGAATATATTTGTGAGAGAGCGCTTGAAAAGGACCGGATCCACGGTCGAAACGTAGCGTTTTAAATCAATAAAATTTGGCCAGTTGGGTCGCTCGCAATATCTCTGTTAATTTTAAAAAGACTTCAATTTACTGCTTTAAATGTTGTGTTTTGGTAAAGCAGCGACTTTCTCACGAAATAAAGTATTCTCTGCTTTAAAGAAAAACGTAATATTAGTCGTTTATGCCTCTCAGTACTTAAAATAACTGCTATATTTTCGAAACTTTTTTGTTTATAACTTTTTAATAAAAAACGAGCGACGGCTAATACCTTCTGAAGGTCACTCAGGAGGGTGACCTTGACAACATATGTCAAGGTCAAGGTCATCGGTGGTGCTTCCCCTAAACTGCATAATTACCCTTTTTTGTGCGTGCATATATGCCTTGTATCTGAATATTCATCTTCTTTTTGTAAATGCTATGTATCTGAATATTCATTTCCTTTTTGTGCGTGTATACGCCTTGTATCTGAATATTCATTTCCTTTTTGTGCGTGTATACGCCTTGTATCTGAATATTCATTTTCTTTTTGTGAATACCTTGTATCTGAATATTCATTTCCTTTTTGTGCGTGTATAAGCCTTGTATCTAAATATTCATTTTCTTTTTGTGAATACCTTGTATCTGAATATTCATTTCCTTTTTGTGCGTGTATACGCCTTGTATCTGAATATTCATCTTCTTTTTGTGAATGCCTTCATCTGAACATTTATTTCCTTCTTGTACATGTTTCGTATCTGAAAGTGTATGAAATTGTATTATAAATATATATTTATAAGACTTTACAATACCGATTATTTAGACACGTAGTATGGCCGAGAAGTGAACGGACGATCCGGAGGATAAGTGGAAAGTTTGTGAGACGGTGAGAGAAGATAAGGGAGTGAAAACGGGAGAGAAGTAGCGGAAGCGGTGCAGGAGATGGAGGAGAGTGTGAGAACGTTGTGAGCAGTGAATGGTGAGGGAAGAAAGGCAGTGGATCACTTTAAGGTTAGGAGACGGAGAGGAAGGGTGAAGAGGCAGGGACGAGAAGGGGAGATGGCAAAAACCAAGTCATGGAACGAGATAGCGCTGAGGAGAAGGCCGAGGCGGCGCTGGGCGCCGAGATGACGGGCGACTGAGAGCAAGGTTGGTAGGACTGAGTGGAGAGGGCGACAATAGAGAGAAAGGCGGGTTTGCAGCGGGAACGACGGACATGGAGATCGAGAGATCGAAGGAGGGGGTCGATGGATCGAAGTGAAGAGGAAGGAAACGCACATGGTGGTAGTAGAGAAGGTAGGTCGTAAGGAGAGTAGAACAACAGAGGGAAGCAAGCGGAGAGCAGAGAAAGATTTGGTAGTGAAAGGGCAGAAGGTTAAGAAGGAAGCGAAAGAGGTAAACACGATAGAGCGGAGGGAGAGAGGAGGATGTGAGAGGGAGCCAGAGGAAGGGAGAGGAGAGGAAGTATTTGCACGTGTTACAGTTAACCTCGAGAAAAGGAAAAGTGAGTAATTAAAATGCATGTAACTTGTTACAGATAAACCAGGATGGAATGCGAGGGGAGAGCGATAGCGGAGGCGGTGGAAAGGTTAGTGGAGGAGAAATTAAGGAAGATGGCGAAGGAGAAGAAAGAGGTTGATAAAAGGAAGGAGAGGCTGGAGAAGCTAGAGGAGAAAATAAAGAAGATGTCGAAGGAGAAGAAAAAGGCTGATGAAAAGGAGGAGAGGATGGAGGAACTCGAGGAGAAAGTAAGAAGATTGGAGAGAAAGGTGGAAAGATTGGAGCTAAACGGAGGCACAAGGAAGAGGGAGGACGATGAGGAGAGTGGGACGGAGAATAAGGAATGGTGGGCGGGGACAGGTGAACGGAGCGAGGACGAGCAAAGGAAAAGGAACGTAATTTTAAGGGTAGAGGAGGAGAAATGGGGAGGCAAGGAGTCGAATTGGGAGAAGGTGAAGGAGCTGTTCGTGGAAGGGCTTAAGGTAAGGGTGACGGTGAGGGAGGTGTTTGTGGTGGGACAGAGGGGAATATGGCTAACCATATTGGTAAAGCTGGGAGAAATGGCGGGTGTTGGAGGCAAGAAGAAAGGCAGGGAATAGAATAGGAGTGAAGATACATGAGGACAAGTCGGTGGAAAGGAGAGATAGAGAGAGAGAAGAGAGGGAGGAGAAGTTGGAGGAGAGAATACGTAAGAATACAGGGAGATCGGAGGATGAGGAGATAGCAAAAGACATAAAGGAGAAGCTGCTAGTAGACTCAGAAAATGAGAAGGAAGAAGGAGGAAACAGGGATTGGGCCAAATAGGAGGAGACGAGAAGGGAGGGGCGGAGGACCTAGGGCGGGGCCGGTGCAGGATCGGAGAAGAAAGAAGAGGAAGAGGACCACGGGGAGATGAAGCGGAGGAGGAAGAAGAGGAAGACGACTACGGGGAGTGATTTATTGTTTGTTGAATGTTATGTAAATGTATGAGGTTTGGGTACGTTCTTCGGGAAAAAGAAAAACGCCTTGTAAGCCCTACGGGGAAAAACAATAGGACTCTATAAAATTATAAGATATCTAATAATGTTGATAAAAAATAACATGATAAAATGTTTGTCACAATAATTCGCAAATTACTGTTTACACATAGATAGCAAGTTAAGAACAATTGTAACAATTGTAATACATTTACTTACCATATATACCAAATAGACGTCTTATTGGATACAGTAACCAATCATCTTAAGGTGTTTGTCGATTTTTTATTGCTTTATTTATTTCTTGATCTTTTTTATAGTTTGGATATCGATATTCGTTTGTATTTTTTTGTATCCAATTTTCGGGTACTACTTGTAACCCGTCTTCAAATTCTACCAAATGGTATCTATATTTTACAGCAAACATCTCTCATGAATCTGAAATTTACATCTAAAAGATACACATATGCACAAAACGTACATACCAACAAATGATGTAAAGATGTGCATACATTATACGTGTAGTAATGGTAGAAGTACGAATGTATTATAGTAGTCCAATTCCACATATTTTATCGTAACAAATGTTAGAGGCCAGGCCGATAAATCTTCACAACCTTCCGACTATATCCCCAACAAGGAGGAATTACACGGCTCAGTATACAGATTACTCAAACCAATGAATTTTCGACCAATAATGCAAAGATCATTAACACCACTAGTGGCAATATTCTCTATGATGACAATCAAACCATCGTTTAAACCACAACAGTTATTTGGCTTATGAACAGATAGAGTGAAATCTGTTCTTGAAAATTTTGAATATTGAGGATTACGTGTTCCAGGTAAGATTGGGCCTGCATTGTGTGTTCCATGTACACCTATTCTTCGATGCTCTTTTTCAAACGAAAAGTAATATTCCAATTCTGTTATACGATTGTGGATTTGTTGTGAGGGACATTCAGCTTTTCTAACAAACCGTTTTATTTTTCTTAAATAATTTTTATATCGAAAAGCACTGAATGTATCCAATGTGCCAAATTTTCTAACATCATCTACTAGATGAATTAGTGCATGTATATTGTCAGATGTATGCTGTGGCCCATATATATAAGATTGCGAATGACTGCACAAAGTGTTCTAGTAAGGATTCTGCATAATCGATATATGAAAGATCTGAAGAACATATAATAGCCAAATGGCCACGTGCAATGTTAAAAAATTCTTGTAAATATCTTTTTCCTAACGCGAGCGTGAAATGGGCCGCTTTTCGCGCTTGTTTTGAGTGAGCAAAACGATCCATTTCTCCACTAGTTGAAAAATGGAGCCATTTCTCAACTAGTGGAAAAATGAAATTGTAAAACAAGCGCGAAAAGCGGCCTGTTTCACGCTCTTGTTAGGAAAAATAGTATGAACAACTCGTGCGAAGAGTGGTCGAGCCCAAATGAGTGTGATGGTCGCACTCGCTTCGCTTGTGCGACCAACTTCACACTTATTCAGAATCGACCACTTTTCCCACTAGTGGGTGCGGTTACCGCACTCGCCTTCGGCTCGTGCGTAAACCGGCTCTGCACCCGGGAATTTTCATCTTTACACACGACTTACACTCCCTATTTTATGTGGCAAGTGCCTGGAAAGTGGTCTATCACGCACGCGTAGCGTGCGTAATGGGGCACTTTCCATGCACGTGTTGCATAATATACTATTTCTATATAATTCTTTAAAACGATGGGACCAGTATATAAAAGAAATTGTTTCAATTCTGTGGTTTTCCATAAGCTCAAGAAATGTAATTCCCGTGGTTTACGAACAAATTCTACGGGTACCTATTGATGTCCGCATTTCAATTAACAATTTCGAAATGCTGTTTACTGATCGTGCCGGCAATCGAACATTTAACGGTCCGGATATCCAAAAATTCAATATTTTCTTCATTACACCAACGAAAATTAAGTGCATGGGATCCACGGGATGTGAGTTACCGTTCCAAAATTCGGTATATCTGATAAAATACTCCATCCAGTGTGGTGCTCTATTTGTGTTTGTTTAAGAAAACTTTCATTTGTCCGTTTACGACAATTAATATCCGGGAAACACATCCTTCCATCTATATATTCACCTTCGGTTGTACATTTTCTTCCAAATTCGAGTCATTCAGTAACAAGAATTTTTGCTTCATCCACAAAATCATTCAAAAAATCGTTACAATTATATGGTTTCTTGAAACCAAAATAACAGCCAATTATAAAAATGTCACTAAGGCTAGGTATCACTGAGCCTAAAATAGGCCACAATTGATTGGTAGAGGATTTTGAAATTGGTAGTCCATCTGTGTGTGTGTGTGTGTGCTGATTTGCACTTGAACTGAATCAATGTCATCTTGACTTTTTTGTAGAAGCCATTATTCCTGATCTTAAGCCATTATGAAAGTATTCCCCTGGTTCCATTTTCCGTATGAATGTATATCTTGGTGTTTTCATCAATGCTTTAGAGTTTTTCGGTAAACAGTTTTCGAAACCATGTTTTCTTAAAATTGACAATAATGCAGTTACTGCTGCATGTGATCTGATATTGTCCTGCCCAGTTTGTTAAATGCTCTTTAATTGACAGAACACCAGACATACTTGTAGAGCCAGCATTTTTCTCGTTATTAAAAATGAGTGCAGTCGGACATAAATTTTCCAAATTAAAACTGTTGTGACCAAGATCACATGCAACAATTTCATTGTCAAGAATACTATCAAGAGACACGGTAGTGTCTCGTGCCAAGTATACGCGGAGCGAGACCGACCGTGACTCTTTTACGCGACGCGACGGGTTGCGAGTACTCAAGATGTTGAGATCTCGATAACGAGTGAACGGATCAAGTTCTAAGTAGGCTTGATCGATAGCTTGGGATCGAATTAGGGGGGGGGGGTTTCTCTTATAATATTCCGCTACGTGCCCTACGAGCGGAGATATTGCGACGCAAAGTCCAAATGTGAAAATTTTATTATTAAGATATTTCTCCTAACGCCGACGTCTTATGACATATGTATAAGGGGGAAATGTCACTTTCAGTTTTTCGACACTGGCGGCTGGCGGCGTTAGTATCGCAGTGCAGTGCAGTGCAGTGCAGTATAGACAGTGCGTTTAGCGCGCTGTCACATCACAGTCATTAACCTAACACGGTAGTGTCTCGCCGGTCTCGCGTCAAGTACGCGCGAAACGATACCAACCGTGACTCTTTACGCGACGCGACGATTAATATCTTTTCTGATTCAAAGTAATTGTTTTATTTATTTACATGTAATTATCCTATTTTATACGACGCGAAGCGAGACCGCCCCGTGACTCTTTTACGCGACTAAGTGCATGTGACAGGAATTATAGTAGTTTACGTTTACGTAAGTATTACTTCTGAAGTAACTTATACGAACGATATCATCGTAGTTACTATAAAATCTCCCATTTATGCGGAGGAATTATTGAATCGTTCGTAAGTTATTACAGAATTAAGTAACGCTCGCGTAAACGTAGTATAGGTTAGATTACCGGTTTCTTATTTTACATAAAACGCGAGATTCACTTATGTATGCAAGTTTAACGCCTATTGAGTTAATATGAAATAATTTTCCTAAATGTAAAAATAACACGAGGTTATATATGGGGCATTCCATGCGAAGTGATCCAACCCAAAAAAAATGTTTTTTTTTATTGTGCTGAAATTTGCACAATCTATTGCCCTATTGACCATAATTATCCACACCAATTTTTTAGACATTTGTCCAACGCGTTGTCTATTTACAGGGGTTTAAAGTTTCGGCGTTGAGGCCGTCATGTTAAACTTCACACATCGATAATTTGTCGTAAACATTACCGATTTTAAATAATGACCAGTGATTTTTTAAGTATTTTTTACACATTTTCGAGATATATTATAGCGCCAAGTTTTTTACAAGAAAAATTTATTTATTTTATTTTAATTAAATATTTTTATTTTATAATGTTACCTCTATAATTCTTTGTGATTAAAATAATTCTTTGTAATATTATAATTTTATCAAGGAGAATTAAAACTACTACTACTTGGGTTGATAGAAAGACTCTCAGGAATACAAAGATACATACCACTTGGGCTGAGTTAGGTAACACAATTTTGTTTTATTTTTTAAAAATAGTTGCACAACAATTATTTTTCAAAGTATATATATTATCTTTGAAATTGGCGCAATTTAAAGATTTCACATCTTTTTTTGAAATACGTATCACTTAGGTTGAATTAGGTAACGCAATTTTGTGAATTATTTTGTTAGGGAGAAAAATATAAAGCTACTATACATATCACTTGGGTTGAGTTAGGTAACGCAATTTTGTGAATTATTTTGTTAGGAAGAAATAAAGCTACTACCATTTAAAATTTTTAGATTTACAACATACATTGCGCGTGTACTTGGCGCCTTTTTTTACCTTTTTTTGAAAAAGGTAATTTTGTACTGATATCATGCATTTTGTAGTGATAAGTAAGTATCGGCAAAAAATTTCCATTTTTTATTTTTTAATTATTCACAAATTGACAATAACAACAAATTAAATTTTTATTAAATTTATATATACAGGGTGTATCATTTTAAGTGATTCAACTGAATATCTCTTAAAGTAAAAGAGATTGGAAAAATTGTTTCAGACAAAAGTTGTTTGGTTCGAAGGGGGACATAAGATGGTGTCATTGATTTGATCTTGGGTGGCATCGTTAAGGACAGGTCAAGGACACCTTCAGTTTCTTAAATGGAACCCCCTATTTTTTATTGCATATTCTTATAGCTTATGTCGAGAGCTTTCCAAAATACTATAATTAAGTATTTTTTTATTAAGTACTTTTCGAGTTATAAGGCTTGAAAGTTACAGTATTGTAACATAATATTTTGTTAAGTATTTATAATTCAAATTCCTTACTTTTTATTTTTGCAAACAATACGAATCAATTAATGTAAAGAAAACACAATTTTCTTAAAGAAAAACTTGTTGTGTAACTGTTTATTGCATATTCATTATTTTCTTAGCTTCTCACGATTCGGGGTGCTTGATTTGCGTGAATCCCCTTGCCTCTCACGATTCGGGGTGCTTTTTCAATAACTGTCAATAACGCAATAAAAAATCGGTACTCTTCTTTCATGGTATACGCTAAATTTAAGTCTTTGTCGAAAGTAATTCAATATGTACTTGGTGAATAGACATTCTGTAAGAATGAAACTTAATGCATGAATATGAATGCCTACAGAAATTACACAGCGCGCAATAGTTTATTCCAGGTATTTTAGACATTGTTCTTAACAACGGTACAAGAATTACACTCATTATAAATGGCATTAAAATTGTTCTTCTGCAGCTTTGTAGATTAGTGCGCTATCTACTGTGCCACATTACGCTCTTACACAAGTTTTTCTGTAAGAAAATTTTGTTTTTTTAAATTAATTGATTCATATTGTTTGCAAAAATAAAAAGTAAGGAATTTGAATTATAAATACTTAACAAAATATTATGTCACAATACTGTAACTTTCAAGCCTTATAACTCGAAAAGTACTTAATGAAAAAATACTTAATTATAGTGTTTTGGAAAGCTCTCGACATAAGCTATAAGAATATGCAATAAAAAATAGGGAGTTCCATTTAAGAAACTGAAGGTGTCCTTGACCTGTCTTTAACGATGCCACCCAAGGTCAAACCAATGACACCATCTTATGTCCCCCTTCGAACCAAACAACTTTTGTCTGAAACAATTTTTCCAATCTCTTTTACTTTAAGAGATATTCAGCTGAATCACTTAAAATGATACACCCTGTATATATATATATATATATATATATATATATATATATATATATGTATATATATGTATATTTCACTTACTACGTTTACGCGAGCGTTACTTCTGTAGTAAACTTACGATAATTCCTTCGCGTAAACAGAATTTTCCTTCGCGTAAACGGGATTTTGTAGTAACTTACGATAATTTACTCCGCGTAAACGAGTGAATTATCGTAAGTTACTACAGAAGTAACGCTCGCGTAAACATACAGTTTGACAACTTTTACAAGGCAGCATATACGTACGTGTTTGTACGATTTTGTAGATACACCTTCCTTCTTAAAGATCTCTCGGCATCAGCTCTCTACGGTCAATACTTATATATATTTCACTATCTGTCACGACGCGGCAACGGTCACGACTATCACACACTTACACTTATCCTTTTCTAGGTTGTAAAAAACTGTCACGCACTGCGACAGTGCACGAGTGCACTCTCGTGTCAAAAATGGGAAAGTGACACACCAGCCGCCATTTTTGTCCGACGTGGACGTTTCTTAAAAAAAAGTTTTTCACATTTGTACTTTGCATCGCAATATCTTCGCTCGTAGGGCACGTAACGGAAAAAAAAGACTCTTATTTATAAATCAAACCCCAAGCTATCGATTGAACCTACTTAGAAATTGATCCGTTCACTCGTTATTGAGATCTCAAAATCTTGGATACTCGCAACTCATGCGTTCGCGTAAAAGAGTCACGGTGCGTCTCGCTTCGCGCGTACTTGGCGCGAGACACTACCGTGTCTCTTGATATATAATGTGTTTAATTTGAAATATACACACAAAGACAAGATACAAGGTGTACAATTTTCTTTTTGTCGGAAGAACGTTCATTTTTTTAATTTCTTATCTTTTCTTTTTTTTCCTTTCTTGCGTGTGTCTTTTTGCCAATTTCTTTAACTCGAATGTATGTGCGAGTTCTAACAAGGCATTTTAACACCTAGTCATCAACTGACCACCTGATCCATTTTTTATTTTCCAATAAACACCGAATTTGTCCTTCTGTAAAATAGAGGTTCAGTACCGCTTTCATCTTTTCAGAAACACGTACTGTTAGAGCCGCTTCTTTCTCGCGTTTCGCCGCTTCTAATTGTTCGTTAAGTTCGGCAATGGACGTCTTCAGTTGGATATTTTCAGCAAGAATGGTCTTTACGTACTGTTCCCGCTCTGCTAGTTGCAATGTCAGTGATTTATTTTTCATTTCAAGACTGTTCAATTCCTGCATACACTTTTCTACTGAACTTGCATGAAATTCGTCTAGAGACCTGTGATGTTTCAAGTCAGCTTTCAACCACGTTATGGTCTTATGTGGATCCTCTTCTTTGCTTGCTGTGTTGCCAGGAACATTGCTGATAATGTTTTCGTCCATATATCTGAAAACATTTTTACGTAATTAAGATATTTCTGAATATTATACTTTTCAACATGTCATTTGAAACTATTATGCATTTAAAACGGAAACTTAAGGCTCCTGGTCCCTGAGCCGAGAACTCTGCGTTGACGTACCGTCGCGGCAGAAATCAGAACTCTCTCCAATGAAGAATTCTGTCCTTTGTGACATATTGACAACCTATTTTGTTGTGCATGCTATTTCTTTATTATTCGCTCTGTGCTTGTGCTCTAACGTTTAACATATTCGTGAAAGTCGTAAAATTGGCCGAAAAGTAAGATTTGCATGCGGAAGGAACGTTTTCACCTCCTTTCGATAGTCGTTAAACGGCTGTTTTTTCCGTATGTTTAGCCTTCGTTTTATGGCTGTTTGTTTATTGTCGAGGGAAAAGAGT
>NC_092369.1:3000530-3030774 GCF_030848805.1 Temnothorax longispinosus
GAGGCGCTCTACCGTCTTGTCCGGACAGGCTTCGGATGATTTGGAAGATGAGAAGCTGGTCCTTCGCCGAGACACACTCGGTGAAGACAGAGAATGCCGGAGGCGCTCTACCTTCGTATCCGGACGGCTTCGGGTGATTCAGATAGGAGCGAAAAACTGGTCGCTAGCCGAGACACACTCGGCGAAGACAGAGAATGCCGGAGGCGCTCTACCTTACGTTCGGATTAGCTTTCGTGCGGGAATTCAGGATCGGTGTTGTCTGGAAGACGGATGATCGGGAATCGCGCTCTGTGCCAGCGACGCCGGGTTTTTATACGCGTCGCGGCGGCGTCGCGGCGTGGTGGGGGTAGCGACGGCGATCGCGAGCGCCGGGCCGGTGCGGCGGAACGATCGGGGATCGCGGCGCCCCGACGCCGTGATCGCGTTCGGCGGTCTTCGGCCGCCTTCGGCACCGCTCGGCGCGGTGAGGCGGTTGCCGCGTTTAAGTCCATGCGCGGACTTCCTAACGTATGAGATGATTAAAAAATATGCTGGGCACATCGTGCCCGTTCTTCACCCCCGCGGGTGGTCGGCGGGGTGGTCTCGGCGTGGTGTTCCTGCCGGAACGATGTATGTTTGGGGGTGCATCGTTACATCTTAATTATTGTATTGTTAAAACTAAACAAGAATTAACAGATATAAACAAATCGTTGTGCAACGCATTGAAATAAACTTGCTGAAAAATTTGTTAAAAATTTTCCATCTATGCGTACGAATGTGTTACCTCACGAATAAATTTTACTAACCTTGTTGGAAAACTACAGTTCATAGAGGATACTTCCTGAACATCGTTGTCACTGTTGGTTGGTTCCTGGCAACGATTACTGAAAAAACATAGAAAATAATGTTACAATTAATGTACACCAAACTTATAGTGATGACATATGGGAAAAGACCTGTGCACATTGCATTTCAAAAGAATCAAAATATCTTTAAATGGCTCACTTGAGTCGAATGTATATTACACAACTGTAGGAATTACATTACTTATTGTGGAAAAAAATAACTTGAATACAAGATATATCCTCAAAATGTGGTATACACTTGTATCTTAATACATACCTAGTAGATACTGATGTTAATGTTTCATGGCAACTCGTTGAGTCTATCATCAACAGATCTAAATCTTGTAAGTGCTCAGTGACTCCTGCGGGGGATGGTACTGGGGTCGAAGATCGTATCGGAATATTAGTGCTCGTGGATGGGCAAACCAAATGAAACTCCCGCCTGATCACATTCATATTATCTTCTTCACGAGATGCTCTAAAAGAAGGAAAAAGTTATTGTAATTTCATATACCGGGTGTCTCAGACCACCCGTATCACCCGATTTATTCGTAAACGCAACATTTTAGAGAAAAATGTTCCAGACCAAAGTTGTATGGTTTCAAGGGGTACATAAAATGGTGTCATTAGTTTCACCTTAAATAGTTGCTTGAAGGTCACGTAAAAGTCACCTTCAATTTTTTAAATAGAATTACCTACTTTTTATTGCATATTCTTGTAGCTCATTTCGAGGGCTTTCCAAAACACTATAAGAAAGTATTTTTTCATTAAGAACTTTTGGAATTATAAGGCTTGAAAGTTGTAGTATTTTGACATAAAATACAAAATATTTTGTAAAACACCAAGTTTTCGGTAATATTACCTTAATACTTTTATGCACAGAATAATGAGACGAATCAATTGGTATAAAAAAAGCATAGTTCCTTTAAGAAAAAATATGTAATTTGCAACACGCATCTGCATACTTTTTCTTAAAAGCAACTATGTCTTTTGAAAATTCAAAATTCATTTGTTAAAATACTAGAACTTTCAAGCCTTATAATTTCAAAAGTTCTTAATAAAAAAATACTTTCTTATAGTGTTTTGGAAAGCCCTCGAGATAAGCTACAAGAATATGCAATAAAAAATAGGTGATTTTATTTAAAAAATTGAAAGTGACCTTTACGTGACCTTCAAGCAACTATTTAAGGTGAAACTAATAACACCATCTTATGTACCCCTTGAAACCATACAACTTTGGTCTAAAACATTTTTCTCTAAAATGTTGCGTTTACGAATAAATCGGGTGATACGGGTGGTCTGAGACACCCGGTATATATTACAGAAAGACTACAATTGCTAGCTTTGTAATTTTAATAAATATCAGAGCAATGAAAATGATTGTTATATCTCGTCTAATAAATTCATAAATAATATATTATAGTACTATATATTATTAACGATATGGAGCTATGGTTAAAAAAGGACTATATTGATTTTTCCTTGTTAACTTACTGTTTATTTAATGGCAGTAGATACAATGTAGGTACAGCGGATGGCAAAAGACTCCGCCTTTTTGAAATCTTTTCTGCCGCAGCTCTCTTCCTCTTCGGCTGAACAAATGACTCTGGCGTAAAGTGCATTGAACAAATTCTTGCTGTAATAACAAAAAATCGTAATGTATTTTGTTGATGTATGAACATCACCTTTAATTTACTTAAATAAGCATAAACATTTACATATATTATACTACAATTTATTAATTAGCATTATATTTATTATTATTAAGACTTATCGTTCACCGTATTGGAAGGAAGGACAACTTCTCCGATATTTTTGTACCATCCTTCACGCATGATTTGGTTTTCCGGTATTTTGTGGAAACTGACTTTCTCCGGAGTACATGTTGTATTGGTGTTTTTACAATTTTTTACAATACACCGCACCATTTTTGCGTTCTCCAAGCTCCTCAAATCAATTTTCAAAATTAAACAAACGTTGTCTAGTAAGTGGAGGTTGAAAATACACACAGACACTTTGCCTGAAAGAGACAGACGACGACAGAGGAGTACGAGATACACACCGCGATTCACGTGCAAGATAGACGCTACTAGTACAGTAGTCCCAAACTTCCAACGCTAAACATTTTGTTTCTCACAGTTGCCCACCCTGGGTTTTTCGGTGACAATCACCTTGAAAAGGGGCGTGGTTTACGAGTTCTGAGCACACCATGTATATTTCCACCATGGTAAGTAGTTATTATTATCCAATCTTCGAGAATCTTTTTGCAGAAGCGTAAATTAATTGAAATAATTGAATTTTTTTAAAGCTAATTTCCCTTATTGAAGAACTGGTAATGAACGGACATGCTGAACGAGTAGCATGGGACCAGATGAAGAAACACTTGAATCCATCTGTACATAAGAGTTGTCAAGAAACTCTACAATTTTCACGCATAATCCGTGATTCTTACTCAGTATGGACTAGAGTTTAATACAATCGCCATTGATGATCCCCTTTAATCGCGTCAAAATTGATTATTTCGCTTTTTTACCTCGTTTTTTACTCATGTTGTAAAATAGTTTTTTCGATTGTGTAGAATATTTATATTTAGAAAGAAAGAAATTTATAAAGATTGCTATATTGATCGTAGAGTAGAGAAAACAATAACTTTACATTTTACAAAGTAGTGTCACATTTAAACTAGAATATTTGTATCAAATAACTCAGACGAATTAGGAAATTTGTTTCTACATGACTAATATCTATTTCTGATTGGGGACGATCGAGAACTCATTGAAATAATTTAATTTCTTTTTACATTTAAATTTAGGTCACCGTAGATTAAAATTGTTACTTTAGAAGTTATTGTTAAATGGTGCATTTTATTAAACATCTCGTGTTATTTTTTCAAATTATTTAAAGGTTGCTAATTCATTTAAAGATTCGTCTTTTGAACATTTTTTTCAGTAACTTGTATTCCGCACTTCACTGTCGTGGCATAAAATTATTTTATGTTTCAAAAGATGGAGACTAAGCTTTCGAATTAATCCAGATGTACGCATATATACTGTATATATTTGATTAATAAGTAATTTATCTGAGACTATTTATTTATTATTGAAAAAATTAATAATTATTTTTCACTAATTATTAATTTTTAAATAAATAGTTATTTATTTTTTATAAACTATCTATTAGTTATTTTAATAATAAAGAATTTATTTCTACTAATTACCAGTTTATAAAAAAAATTAATTCATATTTACCTAAATACTAACTTTCACAAATTAGATATTTTTCTCTGACAAATTACCAATTCTTTTAAGTAATCTACACTTCTCACAAAAATAAAAGGAATACTAAATTTATCTTTAAAAATAGGCAAACTTCAAGCAGCTGTAACTTTGTTAAAAATGAACAAAATTTAAATTTAAAAAAAGGATTTTAAAGCTTGAAATTTCTACTTTCAATTTTTTAGTTTCTGTGAGTTTGGTAATTTTTACATAGAAAACTACGAGCTGAACAAAATAGAAAATTTTTCTTTCACTTTGTGGACCTGTCATGTTTACAAAAAAAATCCGCGAAAATTTTCGACTTTTTAACGTAAAAGCTTGAAGTTTTTCTTGCAAAATTTTTTTTTAAAAATTTTTCTACAATTTTTTGTTACTAATTTATCGCGAATTGAACAAGAAATAAGCTTTTTGAAATCATCGTATTGCAATTCAAAAAACAGATTCTTAAAGCTGAAACTTTGCTCTATTGAACGGTATAATTGCCAAATTTTTTAAAATAACGTAGATATGATACAAATTGATGAAAATAATGTAAAAATTAGCGATTTTTATCTTTTTCATTTTGACCCAGAAAACAATTGTACAGAACAACAACGCAGACACGTAGAAACATTTTTAAAAGAAGATTTTGGAAGGAAAACTTCAAGCTTTTACATTAGGAAGTTGAAAATTTTCGCAGATTATTTTTGCACGTGACAGGCCTACAAAGTGAGAGAAACATTTTCTATTTTGTCCAGCTCGTAGTTTTCTATATGCAAGTTACCAAACTTACAGAAACTAAAAAATAATAGTAACCTTTCGAAAGTAAAGGTTTTAAGCTTGAAATTTAAATTTTATTCATTTTTAACAAAGTTACAGCTCCTTGAATTTTGCCTATTTTTAAAGATAAATTTAGTGTTCCTTCAATTTTTGTGAGAAATGTATAATTTACTTTTACTTAAATATTATTAATTTTTATGTATTTGTTGTTATTGCTAATTTTGTGAATAATTAAAAAATAAAAAATAAAAATGTTTTGCAGATCCCCTTGCTTAACACTACAAAATAGGTGATATCAGTACAAAATTACCTTTTTCAAAAAAGGTAAAAAAAAGTGCCAAGTACACGCAATGTATTTTGTAAATTCAAAAATCTAACCTAAGTGGTAGCTTTATATTTTTTTCATAAAATTATATTATCTAACTTAACTCAAATGACATGTATTTAAAAAAAAAAGATGTAAAATCTTTAATTTCTTCTTCACAAAATTATATTACCTAACTTAACTCAAGTGACATGTATCTAACCTAAGTGGTAGCTTTATATCTTTCTCACAAAATTATATTACCTAACTTAACACAAGTGACATGTATTTCAAAAAAAAGATGTGAAATCTTTATTTTCTTCTTCACAAAATTATATTACCTAACTTAACTCAAGTGACATGTATTTCAAAAAAAGATGTAAAATCTTTAAATTAAATTGCGCCAATTGTAAAGAGAATATGTATATTGCTTTGAAAGATAATTGTTATGCAACTACTTTAAAGAAATAAAACCCAAGTGGTATCTTCGTATTCCTATTCAAGGGTCTTCCTATTCTAAACCCAAGTGATAATAGCTTCTTAATTCTCTTTAACAAATTTTTAATATTACAAAGAATCATTTTAATTACAAAGAATTAAAGAAGTAACAGTACAAAATAAAAATATTTAATTAAAACAAAATAAATAAATTTTTCTTGTAAAAAAACTTGGCGCTTATATATGTTCTTATAGAGACAAAATTTATATATATATATATATATATATATATATATAGTGGTTAGGTTATTTATTTGCAGGTTGAAGCATTAGGCTTAATTGAGTTTCTGAAATAACAGTGGAGTTTATTAATTAACAAATTGCCTTAGCCTAAGTACATATCTGTAAGGTGATCCCTTACCTGAAATAACAGAAACGACATTTAAAGCCTTTACTTGTGCAATATTCCTTTACGCTAATCGTGCGACCAGAGCTTAATATCGCCACGTGTTTCTGTCGCTCTTCACTGATATCGTCACAAATTGCTTTACCGACAAACCTTAAGAGTGCGTACTATAGCAGTGACCGGAAAGTCGTATACTGGCTTTACATATATATAATTGCATTATATAATATAATCACCCACACAGCAAAATATATCTGAGATATAATCAGATATCTATACACACCTACAATTTCAAGTCAAATCTGAGATATCTTATTTTCAGATATTCACAGAATATCTATATCATTACTCGATATCACATTATATCTTTGAAAAAGATATCTTGGAAACATTTACATATAAATATATGGCCGGTTCAAAACACAGGTTTTATTATATACATATTTTATAAAGATCAACTCAAGTTTATTCGTAACCAATAAAACAATCTATGCAGCATCTTAAGATAAACTTTAGACGATCTTAAATATGTAAGATCTTTTGATTATGAATACCGACCTATATTATTTATTTATTTATTTTAACACAGGTTGTATTTTTGACCAAACTGACATTTATTCTTACGTTAACTCGACGTTTCGACACTGGTTTTGTGTCTTTATCAAGAGATTTCTATATTGTTCGCAAATTGCATTAGCCACTCACAAAGTTCTTGCCGTTTTAACGCCCTATTGCTCCGGAAGCGAAAATTAAACTTTATATTGTAAATGTGCGGCGGTAACACACCGTATTTCCTACAACGGATTAAAAAAGTGAGCTGTTGGCTCACTCTGCAGATCCTGTTTCTTGTGTTGATCCATGACTTCAGTAAAATTGTGTTGTTATGTCCATAATTCTTCGTGATGTTCCCGAAAAATCCATGCCTCATCCAAATCACCATTATCGAGGTCAGTGGTGTGTAACAGGATCTGCAGAGTGAGCCAACAGCTCACTTTTTTAATCCGTTGTAGGAAATACGGTGTGTTACCGCCGCACATTTACAATATGAAATTTAATTTTCGCTTCCAGAGCAATAGGGCGTTAAAACGGCAAGAACTTTGTGAGTGGCTAATGCAATTTGTGAACAATATAGAAATTTCTTGATAAGGACACAAAACCAGTGTCGAAACGTCGAGTTAACGTAAGAATAAATGTCAGTTTGGTCAAAAATACAACCTGTGTTAATTTTTCACTGACAAAGCAAAGAATTTTGGAAAATTATTTATTTTACTTGATCATATATCCCGGAAAGCATATATTGCACACATATATTATATTTATTTGATACTAGCATCTACACGAACACTTATTCTCTTTGGTCTTTATTTCTCACTTAAGGTAGTTCGATGATGAACGACTTTTGCCAAAAGTGATAGGTTTTATTTTTTATATCGAAAGAAGGAACTCTCTCCTGAATCGATTAAGCCCAGAAAGATAATTCACCGTCCCGTTCTCAAGATATTTAATTTCAAAATTAGGTGATTTTAACATTGGTCTAATAGGAAAAGAGATATTTTCCTATGAATAACACGAGTTTGCGAAAAATCTTTTGCCAAAAATGTCCGAACAATATATATCGATAGAAAGAGGACACTGTGAGGAAGCCTATAGTTGAAGGTGAACACGTACGATCCACCGTACAGTTTTTTTTAAATTAATAATTAAAGTTTGGTTTCCGGTGCTCAAGCGCTGATTTTCACAACTCGAGCGTGGCGACGTGGCAACGCCGCACGCTGGGATCGTCGGCGTAAGGTTAGGTGCACGTTAGGTGTGAGTGAGCGCAAAGACAAACAAGTGTACCAACCGCACGAACTGTTTGGCGTTGCCAAGTCGCTGCCCTCATCTCGTACATGAGGGCAGCGAGGAAAATTGTTTATGTAAAAAATTACATGCACCTTGTGGCGAAATTACTGTAGTTCAGTAAATCGCCATAATAACGCAATAATTCAATCGAAATAATCTCCGAAGTAGAGCACTCAAGAGTTGGCACAAGTTGAAAATTAGTCAAGCGACGCATTAACACACACTTCATTTTAATCTATTTCAGGCAAAATATTATTCTACAACGTAAAAATTACTTACTAATGGTCTTTTTACGTCGTTACGAAGCTTTGCAATGCATTATCCTATTTTTTTATGATCATATAAATGATTTGATAAAAAAATCATAAACATTGTTGTGACTTCGGCCCTTCATCATCGAACTACCTTAGGGTGCTTTCCAGCAAGGAGACACAGAAAGACACTGTGTCACACAATTGAACACAGTGTAAGGGTGCTTACTGGAACAATCTAATTTTCGATGTACTCACTAGTTTGCGCTGATGTAAGCTTTTTTCTTCTAGATCTTAACCTTACTTATGAATCATCACTACTGTATCATTATAAGGTTATATTACATCGTACACTTTGGCATAAATCAGCAGTTTCTTATTTTTTAATATATTGTAAATATATTAAAAATATATTGTCATTGTAAATATTGTAAGTGTAAATATTGTCTATAGTCAGTGTAAATATTGTAAGATATTGGATATTGGCAAATTAATCATTTATTGTAAGTAATTATATAAAAAAAAGGTTATATTTAATATTATATATAATAAATGTTACATAAATTATAAACATAATTCTAAAGCACTTTTATGAAAATTTTATAATCTTTTTTACAGATGAATATTAAGAAACATAAAATAATTATTCAATTGATGAAAACTGTAAATAATGAGAGTTCATCGAGTGATGAATTAAGTATACTCAACAGCAGTACAAGTAGTAGTAGTACATTTTCAAATAATGAAGAGGAAAATGAAGATGTATTATTATTCCCTTTGCTTAATAATTTGATGAATGGTCGGAAAAGACATCGCGTTGAAGATTATCTTCGAGTTGTTGATTCTTGGACAGACCAGGAATTTAAAGAACATTTACGTTTAAATCGATGTACAGCATTGATTTTAATTGAAGAATTGAAAGTCTCGCATTATATTCCATCACATTCATTTGGCGTTAAATTAATATTGGCTAAACTTAGTTTTTTAATTTTTTTTGTGGTATATTGCGAACACAGAACCACTTCGAACAATGTCTGATAGATTTAATGTTTCAATTTCTTCTGTTTTTAGAGTTCTTCGACGAATTATAGCTTGGCTTTTAACAAAAAAAGATATAATTATAAAATGGCCACAAGAAAATGAGATTATAATGGTATGTGAAAAATTTAACAAAAAACAAGGAATTCGTAATGTTTTAGGAGCGATAGATTCGACTCACATTCAAATTCTGAAACCTAGCAGTAATGCACGTAATTATTGTAATCGAAAAAAATTTTTTTCAATAAATTTACAAGCTGTTGTAGATGCAGATATGCTTTTCACTAATATATATTGCGGTGAACCTGGTTCGCTTCATGACGCGCGGGTCTTCCGAAGATCATCTTTATATGAAACAGCTAGTATGGATAAAGAAATGTTATTTCCTGGCCAAACATTTCTATTAGGTGATTCGGCATATCCATGTTTACAATGGCTTGTTCCACCGTTTCGAGATAACGGGCATTTGTCACCTCAACAGAGGGAATTGAATTTTATGCATTCATCTACACGAATAGTTGTCGAAAGAGCGTTCGGGCAATTAAAAGGGCGTTTTCGTCGCATTAAATTCTTTACTGAATATCGTGACATATCTTTCATTACTAATACAGTAGTTGCGGCTTGTATACTACATAATTATTGCATTGATAAAAATGATTTATATGATTTTTCTGAATATGTCGACGATTTTATAAACATTGAAAATAATAACGAAGAACTTAATAATTTTAATCAAGAACTAGACCGCAGGATGCAGTTGTTTAATGAGATATTTCCTATAAACTAAAAAAATAACAGTCATAATTACAATAATTTATTACTTAATATTTGTATAGCTTACAAAAATTGGATTTTTTTTTAATAAATTAAAATACATGTTTTCTAATAATATTATTTTTATATATTTCTTTGTAATAACAACTTATAGTAACATTTATGCTTATTTGTATTTTATCAATTTACTTTACCGCTATTATCACAATAATAAACACTTTATATGTGCGTCCCATACTCACTTTCTCTATTAACAATTTAGTTAACAGTTTATATGTCATACTATATATTTTCAGTACTAAAAATAAGTATGAAAACACATCTTATATGTAAAGATTTCTTATATCTAAAATACTCAATATGTAATTATTTTTAAACTTTATAATCATTTAGTTATAGTTTTAACTTTAATTATTTAAATGTTAGATTCATGAAAATAAAAAATTACAGTTTTCATTTTTTTTTACGCCAAAAATAAAATTATATTACTGTATGTTTATTTATTTGGAATCATATATTTTGTTAGAATACTACTGTAGATATATTAAATAAATGAGCAAATACATAAGTCAAATAAAAATTATTAAACTTAAAAAAAACAAAACTTTGGCGTTACATATTTTAAAATAACAGTTTTTAAAATAAAAATTATATTAATATTTTTTTATCCATACAGTAAAAGAAATAATTAACTCCTTCGTTGGCATTGACGCAAAAGTGCGTCAACCTTTTTTTCCTATAACTTGCTTCGATTTGGCATCCAAGTCTTACACGGGGGTTTTTGGGGTCGCTGATTACGAATCTGAATTCAAAATTTGCAAATTCAAAATGGCGGATCCAAAATGGCGAATAAAAATGCAAAAAATTACTTAATTGGGATGAAATTTGCCATTTTGAATTTTCGAATTTTAAGTTCAGATTCGTAATCAGGGGCCCTCAAAAACCCCAGAGTACAAATTTTCAGGATAAAAAATTTTCCTGCCATTTTTGGCACTTTTTGTCGAATTCTCTCTGCCAACGAAGGGGTTAAGTATAAATTTATATAATATATAAATTACATACAAAAAATAACGAATTTGTATATAGAATAATATGCAATTTACATTTAAATTTATATTTTACTGTATGAATAATTATAATTGCACAAAAACTGTGTAAGTTTTTAAAAATTATTCAGAATCTGAAATTTCACTTTTAATTAATTTTTTTAAAAGTTTGTATTTTTCTTTTTTTATTTCCATTAGTTGTGCATGTCTATTTTCTTTTTCTCTTAATTTTGCTGCAAAATATTCTTTTTGTTGTTCAATTTCCTTTTCTTTTAAAGTAATACGTTTTTTTTTTAATTTTAATATTTCTTTTTTTTGCTCAAAAGTTGCTGCATGTTTTTCATCGTTGAGTTTGTCACGTTCAGTTTTCGTTTTTATATATTCCAACCATTGGTTTTCAATTTCAACTTTTGTCTTTGCTATATTAGATCCAGTTCCGTGCAATGGACGTTTCCTTTTATTTGATGCAGGACTTTGTATTTCACTGTCACTGGATGTAGTCATTTGTACATTTTCATTGGAACATCTTGTTAATAAAGTGTTAGCATTTTTTGAAGTCAGTAAAGTGTTAGCATTTTTTGAAGTTATTGTTGAAGACTTATTTGAATCACGTTTTTGTGCGGATGAAGATGAAGACTTTTTTAAATAAGCCAAATTGGATGAAACAGTATGACTTGCAGCAGCATTTCCTTGTTGGCCAAAGATCTCATCTAGTTGATTGTACCATTCAAAGGTCATTGGACTTCTTCCTGATTTACAGTTATTATCAACGCATTCCTTGTATTTTTTTATTAGAGAGTTCATTTTCCAACGAACCTGATCTGTAGTCATCTAAAATATAAAGTTATTATTTATGTATGAGTTTATAATTATATAGAATTTATGACAATCTAAAAAATTTTGCACTCTCTAATATTTTATACCTGTATTCCAAAATTTTCTTGTAAATCAGTAGAGATAGCTTCCCATGTTTTAGTTTTTCTTTTTGGATGATCGAGCATTTCTATTTTCATTTCATAAAGACTGAGAAGTGCTAACGTAGTATTTTTATCCCAGACTGCAGCTATAAAAAATGAACAAATTATATTAAACAATAAAATTCATTATTAAAGTTCTATATCTCTTTAAAAGAAACATAACCTTACGTTGTTTATTTACATGTGTGTTACATGTTTCCGTAGATAAATTTTCATTTATAGATGCACTTTTATCGCAGGTAGCAACTATAAAAAATGTACAAATTATATTATACACATATTAAACAAATAAAATTGAATATTAAAGTTTTATTTATCTAAAATTTATGCTTACGTTGTTCATTATCACTTTGTACAAATAAATTATTTTCTTCATCCATAAAAATTTGTTTTTCAATAAAACATGCATGATTTGCGGCTTCATCAAGTAATACATTTTCCTCACAATATTTGCACTTCATTTTCTTTATTTTCTAATTTAGCAAAATTAATTACAGAACTACACAAAATGACATTTAGATAGTTATATATATAATAACAGAAAGTATTTTTTTATCTCCAGGGTTGTAAATATTAAAATTTTAAAAGTTACTGAAATTGGTAATCCTGATTTACGACACAACATCTCGACTTTGCTTCTTAGCTGTGTCAAGTTGTGTCGTATTGTGTCGTTGTAGGAAAGCACTTATGTCGACACTGTGTCGCACTGTGTCGTCTGTGTTGCTTGCTGGAAAGCACCCTTAATCGCCACGTTCAGGAAACACAACTGTTGATTGGTTCTTACACTTAGATCCGGAGAAGAACCAAAGTTAAGAACCAATCATATTAAAGAATCACTGACCACTCACTCAACAGTTGTTTCCTGAATGCGGCCAATGTTAAATAGAGGGAGAATGATATATATGCATATGTCATGTGTTGGGATTGATCACATAAGCGGGAAACACAGACTTTTGCATAACGCATAATGCATAAGCATAAGAAAATTGATTGGTCTATTTCCTTATGCACACGTATATGGACCAATCAATTTTCTTATGCTTACGCATTATGCGTTGTGCAGAAGTGTGTGCGCCCCGCTTTAGGGCTGTGACGTAATCACACATGCGCATGACGGGCGACTGTTGACTCCTCCATGTGTGTCCATGTGCCAATGCTGTCCGTTTTCGCTAGTCCTTACACCATGGTCCTAGTCACGTTTCAACAGTCACGTCGGCAATATTCGTGCATCAGACTCCCTATATCATCGACTTTTTATATTACAATTGATGTAAGTATTACTGCGTAATTTACAAAATAATAAATTGTGGTATATAAAACTATAGTCTGATCTGGCTTCCAAGATGCTGCCGCGTCCTTCATGAATTTAATTCCGACGTTCCGCCTATGAAAAACATGACATCAGATTAAGCATTTTACTACATCATGAAAGTTTAAAATATCAAAAAATATAGCCGTAATGAAACAAAATTCTTTACTAGTTATCAATATATCGTGAATATTAAAATCTTATCGTTTATTGGTCTGTTGATAAAAGCTAACCTAACATAACCATAACTTAATGGCTCGTCTACAATAGCCGCAACAGTATGCAGTAAGACGTAAGCAGTAAGCTGTTGACTAATGGGATTTTTACAATTCAAGAATAATCGACTGTGGTTGGTCAATAGCTTATACTACTCACGTTTTACTGCCATGCATACTTTTACGGCTATTGTAGACGAGCTATAATTGTAATGCAATTACCTATCATTATATTTGTTATATTGGAATTGCTTGAAAATGCATCTCATTGAAAGAAATTTCTATCACATTCTTTACACAATCAATTTCATGTTGACGTTCTTAAATGTATTAATGATGTGCCAGTCTTTAGCAGAATTTGACAACAAGTTGAAAACTGACAAAGCTTACAGAAGTAAAGTGGTGAGTATTAACAAAGGAAATATATATATATCTCTCTCTGTGCGTGTGTGTGTGTGCGTGCGTGCGTGTGTGTGTGTGTGTGTGTGTGTGTGTGTGTGTGTGTGTGTGTGTGTGTGTATCTCATATATGGAATTTCTTATTCACAAAACAAAAAATACTATTAAAAATATTATAGAAGTAAAATTCTGCTACTTTGTGTTTAATTTCCTCATGTGTTTTAAAATATGTATAAGCATTTTATTCTAAATGCTAATTCGTGTGGTTTATTGTACAATTTACTGTGTAATTAATTACATATTTCTGATTTTTAATACTCTGTACATTTAACTAATATTGTTTTCACACTCTCCCTTTTTTCAGATTTTGCATCTATCTACAATAGGTGGAAAAAATTCCAAAAAAATCACGATGGCAATCATGGGAAGAATCATCCATTGCACTCTTACAACAAAATACAGTTGGAAAGGGGGGAAAGGCAAACGACAATTTTGTCTTTTTAATGGATTGCTGACTGCCGTCATTTGTAAGCTTGCAAGTTATTTTATTATTTATAATTTTTACTTTGTGTCATTAAGAGCATCGTGATTACCAAATCTTATGTATACAGCTGTATGTTTTGTAAGGCAAACTTTTAAGATAGTGATATAGCTCATCGTTTTTTCTTTTTTGATTATGTTTATTCTTATCTGTGTAGGTGCAACTAGGCATACTAAACATATAGATACAGTGGTTGCACCTGATGCTACTGAAGAAGGTGTTATTACAGGTATCAAAGAATTTCTTCGTCAGTCAATTGGCCGAGCTAAAACATAAGTAACTTACTGTATTAATCTCGTTTTTTGTTTATGTTAATTCTAATTTCTTTTTATTCTTGACAGATGGGAAGCAAAGCAACATAATGAAAGAAACCCAGATCTTCATGAACATGTCTGAAACGGAAGAAACCTCTATTTTGAATGAAAGTGGTGAACAAAGTGAAGCTTCTTTAACTGATGTGGAAGATGACAGTAACAAGCACCTTCCCGATATTAATAATAAAAAACTAGTTCCTTATGTCAAAGACTCAGATGATTATTCATCATAGTAGCCTATAATGTCATTAAAAAAGAATTGACAAATGTAGTATTGCGCTTTATGCGATTATTAGAAGTAATATTTTTATTTTTCCTCACAGTAATACTACAGAATATAAAAAAGATTTTAGTTATATATAATGCATTGTAATATGCTTTGCACTATACAACATTATTAATTTTAATTTTGTTTTTTCATGTGACTAAAGTTTATTATCATATTATATAATATGCTGTGATATTAAAATGTATAAGAGATAGATATAATTATATATTTTTTAAAAATGAAAATTAATCTGCCAACACACAATAATTAAAACCAGGAATCTTTATTCAATCGACGTAATTGGCGAAATAACGCTTAATCACGACGTTTCGACCCGGGGGTTTTGGGTCCTTCTCAAGTGTCTTGTAACAAAAAATTTGGTAACGCCGGAATTAGTTAGAATTCTAACAAAAATATAACAGAAACAATTAAATGTCCTACCTATAAACTGGCATGGAACCATAGCTCTCGCGTAAATATCTCAGGAATACGAGGATTTTGACCGAAAAAGTCATATGTCAAAAGCTATAAAAACCTCTCCATTAGTGGTCGTTAAAGAGTAAAATTAACAATTAAAAAGTATAGAGTGATGAGAGTAATTACATGTTCGGTATCGTAGAGCGTCTTGATGTGAATTTCATAACGTTAAGATGCGTAATGTATAAATTCGGAAATAGTTAAACGGAGCCACACCGCGGGAAGGTGACGAACGGTCGGGAGCGAGCAAGCAACTGACAAGATTAATAAATGTACATTGTTATAAAGTTAAAAGACTAAACATAGCGGGTTTATATACAAGAGATGACTTTGTCGTATATTGGATTTAGGTTTTTGGTATCTTTTTACAAGTTGATGGTATTCGCTTTTTACATAAAAAATCCGTTTAACTATTTCCGAATTTATACATTACGCATCTTAACGTTATGAAATTCACATCAAGGCGCTCTACGATACCGAACATGAAATTAATCATCACTCTATACTTTTTAATTGTTAATTTTACTCTTTAACTACAACTAATGGAGAGGTTTTTATAGCTTTTGACATATGACTTTTTCGGTCAAAATCCTCGTATTTCTGAGATGTTCACGCGAGAGCTATGGTTTCATGCCAGTTTATAGGTAGGACATTTAATTGTTTCCGTTATATTTTTGTTAGAATTCTAACTAATTCCGGCGTTACCGAATTTTTTGTTACAAGACACTTGAGAAGGACCCAAAACCCCCGGGTCGAAACGTCGTGATTAAGCGTTATTGTTACTCGCCAATTGCGTCGATTGAATAAAGATTCCTGGTTTTTATATATTTTTTGTAAACTGTTTTATTGTTATTAAAATAATTTTTTGTAAAGAACAACTTTTCTATGACACCTGACATTTATTCCTTAATATTGTATATAATTTAATACTAGATACAATAATATTAAATATTATACTATACTGTATATATTATATATAACATATGTTTTTAATGAGGTATAGATATCCGATACATATCCAGAATCAGATATCATATCTGAAGATGAAATTATCATGGCTTTTCGCGATCTTGGAGATGTCTTTGAGATATTCTCATGATATCTTGCACAATCAGATATTCCGTCATTGAGATATCTTCTAGATATCTTAGAGATGCATATATATTTATATATAATTATATATAATCTTTTTTCCCGGGTATTTTCCATTTCTTATATGATCATATATAATCATATATCTACTAATATAAACTAATATAAACAAATAAGAGGTTTTTTCCCGGGATTATATATATTTAAATATATTTTAAATTTTTATTATGTGGAATAATATGAAAGGAATCGATTGTTGTAAAAAAAGAAACAGAAAACATTATTGTAAAAAATTTGATTGCATTTTACAGATCCATTTAATTTTGCAAAATTGCAAATGCAAAAATTATTATTATTATTCGCTTCCTTTCATTATTCTACGTATAAAAGTATGAAGGTAAAATTATAGAAAAGTGAATTATACTTCACGAGATATTTCCTATTTATATTAAAAATATTGTAACAAAATTTTAAATATTTCAAGAAATTTTTAATAGAAGAGGGCTGTATTATAGTGTTTTAAAAACGATAAGATCTATACAACTTTTATCTAAAAAAAAATCAAGTTTTATTTAAGAAATTAGTCTCCTTTAAAATTTCTTGAAAATGACGACATGTGTTATGGCACGACTCACATTGGAATCATATGTCCCCCTTTAAACCAAACAACTTTCGTCTGAAGCATTTCTTTCTAGAATCACAAATAAAAAAGTTTTTGGGGGTAATCGATTAAAATGGGACACCCTGTATATAATATTTTTTTTCTCGGGAGTCTGTATTCTTGTACTGGTGAAATTTTGTACTATCCTCGCTGGTTTTCGTGCAGCCCCATCCAAGTCCAGTGCAGTTACAAAGAACAAACCTCTCACTAGTTCTAGTGCAGCCACATCTAGTTCCAGTGCAGTTGCAAGGAACAAACCTTAGGTTAATTGCATCGCTTGCACTTTTCCATAACCTCTTTTCGCGGGCTGGAGTATATACGTAAGAAGCACATATGCATTTTATTATATACGAATGGGGGAACGCGGATAAAAGTCATAAAATGAATTATACGGTAAGAGACGCATGAAGTAACTATCAAATATTGAATATTCTGTCAGAGCTCCAAGCATACGGATTTTTATTATGGCAACTTGTCGATCGTGCTGGCGTCAGATCAATGTAACAAAACTATTTTAACTGCGAATTTTGGACCTGAACCTGATACACGTTATCGGTTATTTGCGTCGCATTACGATCTCACGCTGTTATTTCTGCCCCGAATTCCTGCCGAGAGTTTTGATGTAGATCGCAGTAATTAATTACAAAGGTAAGAAACTTTATCTGGAAAGAGTCAAATTCGTCAGAACAGATTTTGAAAGTATTTGTTAAAAATTTTGTCAATAGATGCAAGCAAAAATATAACAGAACATAATGGTAGATTGACTGCAGAAATTGAGCAAAAAATGTCGTTTCGTGACCTTTTAAATAGGCATTCCATGAAATAACGAATTCTGTTCGATTTCTTCCAATAATCTACTGTTGAATTATGTTGACAGACTCTGTCGGCAAAACACGAGTTTAATGCATAGATGAAACTGAATCTGTTGCGATATCTGAGCAAATCTACTAGTAATCTGTATCATACTGTGGGCAGTTTGCTTACTGATTATATCTCAATGTGTTCACTGATTGTATAATAAAGCGAAACTCGCTTCTATCATGCTTTATTAACCATAAACAAATATAACATGGAAATTTCTGAATAAGCAATCAAAATGCATTTATATGTATCAGTAAAATCAATATAAAGTAAAAATGTGAAGTCAATAATTTTGTGTACATTTACTAATATAAGTTTATACGTATATTAACTTTATCAGTAAAAAATTTAAAAGACACGAAAATGAGATTCTGCCATTATGTTCTGTTAGCAGATTTTGTTATATTTTTGTTGATACTCTATCGAGACAAAATTTGTAGCAGACATTTTTAAAATCTACTCTCAACAGATTTGACTATACAGGTTATTTTTCATATATTATGATTACACATATTAAATTTGCAGACATGTAGAAGTTGCAGATATAACAATGCATTATAAATGTAAATATACCTACGTAGTTGATTATCTTACCAGTACACATTATCTTATAATATTTTAATATTGTCAATAATATAATTGTAATTTAGAAAATAAATATTTGTTATATCTCTATGTATAGAAACGATAGAAACTATTATTTGTTGTATATTATATGTTTGTATATTATAGGCTTACGACAAAATTTAGCAATAACATCTTAGATTTTGGGTATTTGCTTCTGTTTTTATTTTATACATCTTGGAATAACACTTTATTGTATCAAAATTATAAAAATTAATTTTCTTTTTTTATAGATGGGCGACATTAAATATTATGGAAAAAGGAGAAGTATTGTAAGGAGGATTGGATCTTTTTTACCATTAAAGCCTCCACCAAAAATATATGTCAGTGTGACACCGTTACATTTGATGACAAATTCAATGATTAACGAGGAAACTAGTAGCAATTATGTTGATACGAATGGATATCCAATGAGGTCAGCACCTTATTCTGTCAAGTTACAATTAGACATATACATATTTATTCTGCAATATTGTTTTGAAAAATTGAGTTTGATGACAGCTTTTCTGGCAGCAGGCCAGATCTGTTGGAGCCAATTAGTTTTGGATCTGAAGTACGATTGCTCGCATTAGAGCAAGAATTACAAGAGCTTAGGGAACAAATTTCGACAATTGTAAAAAGTAATAAACTGTCTAAATGTATGTAAAACATATATTTCGTTATGCTCAAAGATATCCGAGAAGACTTGAAAATTTATGTTTGTTTTGTAGATGCGTCTGTCGCGTCTCTGCCCAATGGAGCAGATGATATGAAGTCTGTGCCATCTCCACCTCCACCGCCACCGCCATTTCCGCTTCCACTTCCACTTCTGCCACCCACAACACCGCATATCGCGAGAAGGGCTAGTTTGCAAGATCACAAAATTGAAGATCGGAAGAAGATTCCATCGAGTGTACAGAAATTTACGGGTGATATGCTGAAGGATATCGATAGTGTAAAATTGAGACCAGTTGTGAGGTAATTGAGATTAATGTTTTTAGGCACAACTCAAAATTTCTGGTCTTTTATCATATATTAATTATACAAATAAATTTGTATTAAACAAAAGTTGAAGTAGATTGTTTTATATATTATAACTTGCATTAGAATAAACTTTATGGATGAAATATCTCTTTTTATTCACGAATTAATAAATAATTATAAATTTAGATTAATCGACTTTAAAGACTATTTACACTAAAAATCCAAGATAAATAATCTAATATAGATTGAATCATACGTTGTTTAGTAAAGACGCTTAAAAAAGTGTTTTTACATGCACTAGCGATATATTGTTCAGTCTATTTCTATTGAATGTGATTGCATATAAAAAAATTATCTTACTCTCAGCGTCAAAAAGGCATGATTTCTTGTTTGTGAAACCATAATCCAACATCTAATAGTGATTATGCTAGAAAGACCGGGAAACTCTTACAACTCTTGGAAAATAAAATAAAACAGTACTGTGTATTGATGTTTTATAGGTCTCCAGGTGGACATCCTATACGGGTAAAACGTGAGAATAGTCCATGCAATGATTTGCAGGAAATTTTGCGAAGACGCTACATTGCAATGCAATCTCCCGATAGCAGGAATTCATCAGCTAACTTAGCCATGGACGGTTCATTTTGAATGAATTAAAAAACAAATTGTCCATATATGAAAATACTTTTGAATATTTTCACTGTATGTACATTTATATGAAATTTAGGACTCTTACAATAAGAAAATATGATCTGTTATACGTTTGATTTATCATAGATATGTTATGTTTGAATTTTTTGCATTTTGCATTAGCTGATTTATACCGAGAAACATAAACCAAAGATCAGTTTGCTGCACCAATGTGACGTCGCTCAGGATAAAATTTTTTTCAAATCGAGAAATTGCAATAACAATGTTTTCAATAAGTTTGAAGAAAGCCATTTTAGTTTGTGTTTATGATTAAAGTTAAATTATTTTAATATTGTATATACGAAGTCTGCCAAAAAAATAATGAGATTAAATTACTGTTGATTAAATCTGTAGCGTACAATGTGGCAACACTGACAAATCGTAACCACACAGAACGTAAAGTGTAGTTCTGTAAAAGTTCCTATAAAAGCAGTACAAGTTTCGACTTGTTCAGTTACGTTCATGTGTCATTATAACGTTTTTACACGAAAGTGTGTATTAGTAGATGTTGTCACCGTTTTCATTATGGAGGAATAAAAGATTGAAAAAAAATATGCGATAAAGTTTTGTGTTAAATTGAAAAAAATCGCCACGGATTGTTATAAAAAATTAAAAAAACATTTGATGATTATGTTTTATTACCGTGCTCAGGTTTTTCAATGCCAGGTGTTTTCAGTTAGCTGCTAGTGGGTCATATTTTGGAGAGAACCATTATAATCGCATTACTTTTCTGGCAGACCTCGTAAGGCTGTTATGATATTAAAGTTTCATGTAGGGCTAGGTGATTTGGTTCGAAGGTTCCGATATTTGAACTTCGAAGCCTCGAAAGAATTCGAAGCTTTGAAGTTAACTTCGAACCTTCGAAATTCAAGATGTCTTTGAAACTTTGAAGCTTTGAAGTTGTCAAAAGTAACAGCCCTAGTTTTATGTCAATGACTTTTCTTACAAAATCTAGCTATAATAACTCTAATGTCTGAAATAAAAAATATATTATTTTCATGATAGTTTGTAACAAAATAGAATATACAGTTTCTGTTACTATTTATGCAGAGTGGACCATTTTTATGCCCCCACTTAAATGTCTTTTTTCTATGTCTTTTACAAAAAAATGTTTCGTACAAAAGTTGTTTGACCTTAAGGGTGACACAAGACAGTGATATCAATTTGTTTGCAGATACTGCTACTGTTGAGAAATTCACTAATTATTACTTTTCTTAAATAGAAACCGATCTTCTTTGTTTTATACAAGTTGTAGGTCTCGTCGAGAAAAATCTAACCATATGTATTAGAACAGCAAATTGAGAGTTATCTCGCCAGTAAGTGAAAAGAATTCAGCTTAGGTGTATTTTATTCGACCCAACTGGCCAACAATATGTATTAGGTTTTCTTAATTTTTCCACGAATCACACAATTTTTTAAATTTTGGATTATTAGTGTTCCACATATATGTCAAGAAGTAGAAAATCCCTTGAAGGCTTTTTCGATTACGTTTGATAAAATTTATTATTGTCAATGGAAACTTGATCGAGCATTTGCGCTAATATTACAAATATTTATAGTGAAAAGTAAGGGAATTTGAAGAAGCACCCGAATAGTGAAAAAAAAACAATTAGAGAATCACAGTCCAAAACATCAACTTCACAGAAAGTAGAAAAACTTTATGCTTGATATTATTTTTGTAGTTAACTGATCAGATACGTAGATTTTACGGACAGAGAAATATACGTGAGGATAGAAAACAACCTACGAAAGTGCATTAAACCTCATATCATAAGTACCTCTCGACATGTTTGCGGAACACTAATATTCCAAAATTAAAAAATTGTGTAACTAATGGAAAAAGCAAGAAAACCCTAAATCAATACATATGGTTGGATTTGTCTTAACAAGACCTACAACTTTTGTTTAAAAAAGAAAATCGGTTTCTGTTTAAGAAAAGTGATGATTAGTGAATTTCTCGAAAGTGACACCATCTGTGAACTAATTAATATTGCTGTCTTGTCTCTCTTAAGGTCAAACAACTTTTTATGCGAAAGATTTTCTTGTAAAAAGTGTAGAAAAAAAATATTTAGATGGGAACATTAAATCGGCCCATTCTATATATTATTAGGATATAAATAAATTGTGGTATATAAATGGGAAGTTTTGATTACTAATTGCGCGTAAAAATGAGATAAATTTCAATTTAATTTACAGATATTAATATTACGATTATTTATAATTTTATTTGATTAATAGTATTATGATATAATTTTTTACATCTTACAAGTAATACGTAATAAATATTACGAGTTTCAGTAGTATAAATGTATTGTAAGTTTGGCATATAAATTTTATTTTAAAGAATATTCTATTAATTTTTTTTTGATCTTTAAATATGTTTGTAATGTAAATTTAGGATTTACCCATGACCTAAAACATACTAGTACACGTGCAAAGATTGTTTAATTTATCTTGGCACTTTTATATGCATGATGTCACTAATATTTTACGTCAATACTTAAAGGATCAAATCCAGCAGATTAATCATTTCTTGCACCCAAAAAGATATTTCGAAAAACTATTAGTTATTATAACATTTAATTATTAATAATTATAATATTATTAATAATTATAATATTAGTTATATTATAATATATTATATATTATAATGTAGTAATTATAATATATGTTATATCATAATATATAACTGTTAGTTATTATAATATTAGTCACAGTTAAAGGAATTATCTTATATTCTTTGTAATTAGTTATTGTAACATCGAAATTATTTGTGGAGGAAGATTGTTCGAGTAACAATGCATATCTTTACATCAAGAGAATACCATGGTATGAATCGTACATCCCACATTGCTTTATATGTATAAAGAGTATTGCATATATGGAGAGGTCTGTGTAGACCAAAGTAACTCCTGTTTTTTTTCCATGAATTACATTTAACTTAATCTTTGAAACAAATTTTTTTTTATTTTTAAATCGTGAATAACATTCATATAAAAATATATTAAACTTTTAGCAAAATTGATGATATTTTCTTAAAAGAGAAAGAGAATATCACATTAATAAAAATCACAGAAATAGAATAACAAGAACAAAATCACAACTATAATGTCTATATAACATCTATATAACAAGATACAATAAACTTCAAGAATATATTTGGGAGTTGTTTTTATGTTTCATAAATTGATATACATATAATATACAGAACGTATTAAGTTATTTATTAATGTAATTTCCTAAAAATTGACAGTTTTGTGGGATACAGTTCATCCAAGACTGCAGATCTGTAATACAACATTTCTTAATTTTTTGAAAAGGTTTTTGAAGCTGGTTTCATTATGTTATTAAATTTTCTTTCTTTTAGTTATGTTGTAGATAATTTATAAAAAAGACTTCTTTCGTCAAGTTTATTTAATCTAAAATATTGGTGCAACTGAGCTATAATATTAAAGCACAATAAGATTCCAGCATAATTGACAAGTTATTGATTTTCTAGAAAATTTGAAGTTATTTTATATAACAAAAAGAGAAGGCAAGTTATTTGTAAATTATATTTAGTAATGGCAACTCTATCAATATTATTTTAATAAATTTTAAACTCCACCAGTATCTCGAAATACTAAGGGAACTCCAAAAAAATATATGTACTAATGTCAGGATGTGTATGGATATCAGGATTTAGTGCAAACTGTATATCTCTTAAACTTGACGATATAGAAAAAAATGTTTCAGATAAAAATTTATGGTTTAAGGACAGGATATGATTGTGTTAATGGTTTAACCTTTTTTAAATGAAATTATATGATTCCTTTACATAATTATGTAAAATTATACACATAATTATGTAAAAAATATGAAATTGCATGTTGCACAACTTTTTAAATAGCAACTATTTTCTTTTTATCAATTAATTAATAAATGGTACGAAATGTATTAAGATACAAAGGTACAAAAAAATGTGTGAATACTTTACAAAATTTTTACGATTTTATATCAAAATGCTAGAATAAAATATAAAGTATTTCATAAACTATGGATTTTTAATGATTTTACGTGAACACTTTTATATGCAGAATAACTAGAGAAATCATATTAATACGATTTTCTATACGATTCTCTATTAATACGATAATTTCGTAAAGTATTAACACATTTTTTTGTACCTTTGTACGTTTATACTTTAATACTTTTCGAACCTTTTATTAACTAAGAAAGAAAAATACATAGTTGCTATTTAAAAAGTTATGCAACATACAATTTCATTTTTTTTTAACAATTACATATTTTCTTTACACCTTCTTATTTTATGCATAAAAGTATTACGATCATTAAAATATGAATAGTTTATGAGATATTTTACATTTTATATTTATAAAATATGCTACAATAAAGTATCTATAAAATATCTGGTAAATTATTAATTTTTGGACAACTACACGGTAATTATGCATATTAAGACCCCACTCGCCAATGACCTTGACCTTGACATAAGTTGTCAAGGTTATGACCCTGAGTAACCTTGACTTCGAAAAAAGTGGCGGTCACGATTCGTTCAAAAGTTACGAAGCATTAAAGTTTTCGCTTTGCAAAATTAGTTGTATATCGCCACAAATATTCACACAGATGATCGACTAACTCATCTTGTTTAATACCACCTCTACATAAACAAGCTCGTAAAGCACGCCACGAACCCATATGACAACTCGTTTCGTGTGGAAAGTATATGCGTGGAGGCAGTAGGTTCCGCTTCCCTGCGGTCACATGGGTTTGTGGCGTGCTTTACGAGCTTTTTTATTGTATATCGCCACAAATATTCACACAGATGATCGACTAACTTATCTTGTTTAATACCACCTCTACTTAAACGAGCTCGTAAAGCACGCCACGAACCCATGTGGCAACTCGTTTCGCGTGGAGTATATGCGTGGAGGCAGTAGGTTCCGTCCCCCTGCGGTCACATGTGTTCGTGGCGTGCTTTACGAGCTCGTTTAAGTAGAGGTGGTATTAAACAAAATAATTTAGTCGATCATCTGTGTGAATATTTGTGGCAATATACAATAAACGAGCTCGTAAAGCATGCCACGAACCCATGTGACCGCAGGGGGGCGGAACCTACTGCCTCCACGCATATACTTTCTACGCGAAACGAGTTGTTACATGGGTTCGTGGCGTGCTTTACGACCTCGTTTAAGTAGAGGTGGTATTAAACACGATAAGTTAGTCGATCATCTGTATGAATATTTGTGGCGATATACAACTAATTTTGCAAAGCGAAAACTTTAATGCTTTGTAACTTTTGAACGGATCGTGACCGCCACTTTTTTCAAGGTCAAGGTTACTCAGGGTCATGACCTTGACAACATATGTCACGGTCAAGGTCATTGGCGAGTGGGGTCTTAATATGCATAATTACCAAAAAATCACGTAATTCTATTTAAAAAATTGGCGGCACCTTCAAACAGCTATCCAAGATTAAAAAGTAGAATTATTGTCTTCTCTTAAATTCTACAACTTTTATTCAAGATATTTGTTTGTACGACAAGTTTAAAACAGCTGCTCTCATTAAAATGGGACATCCTGTGCATCAACATTTTAAACTATATTATTTTTAATTTTTTTTTTAATTTTAAATTCTCTATTTATTAATCGCTTGTTGTATGTTAATTATTTTGTCAAATTACGTAATTATTATAATTATACAGGGGGTACAAGACTTACCGTATCACCGTTAATGGTAAATTGCTGAGATCATTTGGAGACAAAAATGGCAAAATGTCGATCCACAGTGTTTTAACGGGAAAGGTTTAAAGTTCACTAATGTGCTTATTTAGTCACTTTATTTCTTTGTACACTGTTTGCAAGACCGACGAATATTGGAATAAGAATTTGGCAGCCTCGACATTTTGACATTAGAATTTTTGTCTCCAAATGATCTCAGGAATCTGCCATTAACGGGTGATACGGTAAGTCTGGTACACTCTGTATATAATTTTAAAATTTTCGTTGATTATAGGTTTTTAATTGTTAACATTTTTTATTTCGTTACAGAAAATTCTTTTATGGAAGTTGTTCGGGATTCCCGCAATCTATTGTCGTAAAAACGTATATCTAACCGTTACATGTACTGCGATATACTTTTCGTCTGCGTCTCACGCAAAAGTATCTATAAGTTCGGAACCGCCGGAAGAAGCCGATCCGCGCCGAAGGCGAGCGCGCGTCAGCATCCCCACGCGGCTTGCCCGACAGCCGGCCTCCCTTCCAACAAACCCGCCGCGCCGCGGTATATAAGCCGGCGCTCCGACAGGAGCCGGCACTTCGTCTTAGCTCCGGCTCTCTGCTGCCTTTGACGAAGCCTACCCCATCCAATATCCCAGGGTACACGCAAAAGGAGGTCCGGTGTTCCGAGCCTCTACTGAGAGTTCTCAGAGTGTTCCCGAACTCCATCCAACTTACTCCCGACGGCCATGGTTCAGCGAGGTCGAGTGTACTCAGCCTCGTAACGAGGATTCTCGTAGCCATCGCCCCGGGTATTCGCACATACCGATCGCGTTTCCGCTCGCGTGCAAATACATCACGGACCGCGCCGAAAGAGTATAAAATAGGAGAACACCGCGTCTCGGGGAATTCGCGCGTTATGTAAAACCGCGCTTCAAAACGATAAGGCACAGCGCGCCGAGTGCAATCGCACTAATTTATCTGTATACCTCGCGTTTCGTCAGTTTTGTTTATTATATCGAATAAAGTTTATATGTATTATAAATCAATTGCTATCTTTTGGGCCTTCCACTCTAGTTCCTAACAAGCGATCGAGTCCGCGTTCCACTGAAACTCCGGTCGTCTCATAGTTGACGGGCTGAACGAAGCTATTCGTACTGATCTCGCGTTCTCGCGGAACGGATTCGGCGATTCGTTCAGCGCGTTTATTGCGCGCCCGAACAGAAGTAAAACAGTCAATTAGAAAGAAAAACGCCATTTACTGTCCGGATTGAATCTTTTTTTTAGACTAATAATAATATTGTACGAATTTTGTATAGTTTTACTAAGTTCTGATACTTCACGTCACGCTACGTAAATTCGATCATAATCAGCTGCATATAAAAACAATGTTCTTAGGTTTTACGTTTCTTCGCGTCCCGTCGCGTCTCATTACGTTAAGTTCATTGTAATCCCGGCATAAATAAGAAAAGAGAGTAACGGAAAATTAAGTTTTAAATTATTTGTTCGAGTACGAGTATATAACAAAAACGATCAATGGAACTTTTAATTCTAAAGATATGCAACTCGTTTTCGGAGACAAAACTGAAAGGTATGAGACACTGAAAGCTATGTTTGATGATATTATGAATATACGGCGTTTTATACAAAAGCTATTATCGATAACTTATAAAAATAAAATTTACTGAATAACATGTAATACGTTTTATTTAATTTTTTTATTAAAGAATAAGTAATCCAGATCGCATTTAGTTGACAATACAGTTTACTAAAGTGATTTACCTGGGCAAACCTTTTTGTTTTTTAAAGATTGTTTATCTTGCATAAAAAGTAACGCATAACAAGCAGTAGGTATAGTAGGCCGATTCCAACTCGGGAGCTCCGAGGGAGGGGTAAGGAAAGGGGGGTATCGGATTGCGGGGGGGTATCGGGTTACACAAGGGTATCGGATTTCGCGGGGGGTGAGGGGGAGGGGAGTATTGGGTTACACAAGGGTATCGGATTACGAGGGGGAAGGGAGAAGGGAGGGGGTGACCTTGACATACCACGTGAATGACTCACGTGTATGACTCACCGGAATGACTCAGCGGGATGACTCACCCGCGCCGCGGGGTCCGCGGGAAGGGAAGTCCGCGTGGGGGGTCCGCGTTCGCGTTCGCGGTCGCGGGGTCCGCGTTCGCTCGCGCCGCGTGGAAAAACCTACCTCAGTTTCGGCGAGGGGGGGGGGGGCATGGCCGCGGCCCTCCATTCTCATTCTCGCTGCCGATAAAGCTTCCCACAGTGTCAGGTGTCCACGGACCTCCGTCATTAATGTAAATGTAGTTAACAGTATTTCTCGCTGATTTTGGCAGCCAGGGCGGTTGACCGGTGGACCCGCGATTTCTACAGCCCGAGCCACAGCCACGCGGTGATTAAATTCTAATACGTCAAACGTCTTGTCCGTCAATCTTTCGTTCTCCGCAGTAGGACGATACCCGCGACCCTGCGCGAGGGAGTCGGCGTAAAATTGCGCCCGCCCGCGTCCGACGGTCGCGTCCCGCCCGCGTCTGATGGCCGCGCGGATGTAAGCGCCTAGTTGTGCACGCCCGCGTCCGATGCCGGGTGACCGATGAGCGGGCCTCTCCTCCTGATCACTATCAGAGTCGTCAAAATCTAAATTATCGAACTTGAAAATACCTCCCCTCTGAATATCGCTCTTCTCAATGTCTTTCGCGTCTTGCAGGGAAAAGGCGAAGACATCACAAAAAAACGTAGTTTAATCACAAAAAAAAACAATGTCACGTTCGAGAACTTTTCACTAATGATTGACGGAATGTAATACGGAATCAGTTTGATGAATCACAAACGCAACAAAGGTGACTAACTGCGTCACCAATCTTCAAAAAATATTTTTAGACGAAACACGTTTAAACATGCTCACAGCCACGACGAGATTAAATTCAATGACGGTTGCAGAACGGAGAAGTCGCCAGAAAAAAATATAATGACGGTGTATAAAACTGATAGTCGCTTCCAGCAAAAAGTAAGATAAAATACTTCTCGCACTACAAAGGCGAGCGCCGACGTCCGCCAGAAGTCCGGCTGCTTGAATTTACAAACAAATATCGCATACCGTAACATAGAAGTGAGGCGCCGATGCTCCGGCGGACGTCGCATATACGGCTCAAATGGAAATGCGCGCGAAGAAATTATAGCATGATTTATACTTAAAAAACAATCTATGCACGCAGTACGTAAAAAACAAAGAAAGAAATGACATCATCGACGATGATCGACCCGATGACGCATCGAACCTGTCGGGACACATTTTGCGGGCGCCGTAAACAAATGTTTTCTAGGAAAAGGGGGTGTTATTGCGTAGGCTAAACAATTTCGCACTATTTTTTACGACGCAGTACGCAAAACAAAGGAAGAAATGATCTTTCAAGATTCAGGTGGAGCGAGAGAAAGAGAGCAAAGGGTATATAACAAGGGATGAAGCGCGTCAAGCCGCAGTAGTATGATTTGAGAACATATGTGCAGCGATATATCGGTCGAAAAGTATCGCGGTTTCTTCATTATTTTATGGTTGAACATTACATCGTAAAGATTCTTTTATCGCTCAGTCGCAAAGATGTTCCTCCTGCTGTCGAAACCTTCGGATATTCGCGATTTTAGCGCCGAACAAAGCAACTGCAATTCGTGCCGAAAGCCGTTTTGTTGCAAATGTGCGGCGATCACGTCCACTACGTGTGGGACAAGCTTCCGGAGCATATAAAGGCGGATTTGGAGGTTCAGACCTATCGTCGCTGTGACGAACATTACAATCAACCGTGGCAGCAAACGCACATCGACGGTCCCGCTCCGATGATTAAGAATTGCGGCGAATGTCAGCAAAAAAAAACAGGTAGAGGCCTGAAGCAATTTAATAAAAAGAATAGTACGAAAGTGATCAAACATGGAGCAATTCGAGCAAACCGAACGCGATCTATTGGAGCTGTCCGACCAAGTCGCTACCTTGGGTGAATTTTCCACATGGGCGCTAAAATGCGCGGAATTCGTCGAGCAGCTCGAGGCACGCAGTAGTGCCAAACGTTCGCGGCTCTTGATCGGGCAGAGACAATCGTTGGTTGCCATAATCGCGCGACTCGAGGGTGCGAAGACACGATTGGAAAGCAGAGTTGCAAAGAATAATTACTT
>NC_092369.1:3031274-3056553 GCF_030848805.1 Temnothorax longispinosus
AATTATATTTATTTAAAATATTTATTATTTAAGTTGATAAAATTATATTTGTTTAAATTAATTATTTAATTAAAAAATTGTAATTGATTATAATTTAAACCCTGTTGGAAAGACAATTTTTCCATAGCGGTGGTGATTATGCGGACACCGGTAGCAGTGGCGACACACGCGCGGCAAAACTCGTTTGGCGAGAGATCGATGCCGCGTTTGAAACGCGTATAATGACC
This sequence comes from Temnothorax longispinosus, assembly GCF_030848805.1. Classification (NCBI taxonomy): domain Eukaryota; kingdom Metazoa; phylum Arthropoda; class Insecta; order Hymenoptera; family Formicidae; genus Temnothorax; species Temnothorax longispinosus. The sequence continues at coordinate 3,031,502 of NC_092369.1, forward strand.
GGCGCGGTAATTAATGCAGACTACATAGAACAGACTACAAAAACACATAACTGTGTCAAAGTAAACACCGCATTCAATGTGGAGTTTGTGGCGGGCGAAAAACGTGCCAATAAGAGTCTGAACACAAAAAACAAAGAACTCTGTCGTACATCGAACTTGCGCGAGTGGTACGAGCGGCACGTTATCGAACCCACATTAGCGTCCCTCGAGGAGTCAGGAACGCGACAGTGGGTGGGCGTTGTCGCGAATCCTCAATTTGACGGTGAACGTCAACAGGTACAATCCTTTCGCGCGGGGTGTCACTTGAAATTGCTTCAAGACATTAAATTGAAGAACGCGGTGATCAACGTGCTGTTTATGGACAATGCGTGTTTTGCGTGGTCAGTGGTCGCCGCCTTACATCCGGCTGAAAGAAATTCAGAACAGAAATCTTTATACCCGCATTATACAACGGTACTAAATAAGAGACATTGAATTTCCAATGACATTGAAGCAGATTAAACATTTTGAACGATTCAACGACGTGTCGATCAACGTGTACACCATCGAGGGACAGAAGACGTCAAACGTTCTTCCAATACGGCTTATCGACCGCACGAGTGATAAACACGTGAATCTGCTGTACGTGCAGGATCCGCGAGACAACAATGTTGGACATTTTGCGTGGATCAAGAATCTATCCCGCCTCGCAAATTAATAAGAAAGGACACACAAAGTACTTTTGCGATCGGTAAGTACCTATACTTTTTTTTTAAATATATATCATTTTATATTTTTTGTATAAAAATTTTTAATATTTGTATTTTTTTGCAGATGTCTACATTATTTTAGCTCGAGCGACAAATTGCAGTCTCACACGGTAGACTGTGGAAAGATGAACGACTCACTCTGCGCCATCCAACTACCGAGCGAGGACGACAAGTGGCTCAGCTTCAAGAACTACAGCAGGAAAGAGCGACTTCCATATGTCGTATATGCCGACTTGGAGTGCGTGCTGAAGAAGACACAACCGGAAACGGAACACGCGTCATACGCCTATCAACATCATCGGGTATGTAGTATAGGATACTACGTACAGTGCTCGTATGATGAAACGTTATCAGTGTATCGATTTCGTCGTGATAATGACTGCGTTGCGTGGTTCACCGAGGAACTGAAAAGATTGGCGCATTGCGTAAAGGCTATATTATCCGAGAATGTTCGCATGGTAGATCTAACGCGAGACGAGTGGGAGACATTTTACAGCGCGGCGCAGTGTCACATTTGCAAAAAACCGTTCGCGCCGGATGATAATCGCGTACGCGATCATTGCCACCTGACCGGTCGATATAGAGGTCCCGCACATTCGAACTGTAATCTGAATTATAAAGATTCTCACTTCATCCCAGTCTTATTCTTCTTCTTTCGAAGGTTGGCGATCCAAATGGCCAACATAGTTTTAGATACGGCCATGCGAAAGATGTCCACTGAAGTACAGCCAAACCATCTTCTGATGTCTTTCAGCCAGGAATTTTGGCGCCTGCCGATGGATCTCTTCCCTTGAATCTTGCCTTGGATGATCAGTCGCATGAGTTCGTATCTTTCTCCTCGCATCAGGTGTCCTATATATATATATCTCGTCTTCTCTCCCTGATTGTCAGGATGAGTTCCTTCTGCTTATGCATACGGCTGAGGACTTCCTCATTGGTTATTTTATTTACCCATGATATGCGCAACATACGACGGTACAGATACATCTCGAAAGCATCTATTTTCTTTTCCGTATTTGGGTCAAGAGTCCAGCTTTCGCAACCGTATAACAGGGTAGAGAATATGTAGCATCTGATCATACGGACCCTGAGGTCCAAACTTAGATCCGATCTCGTGAAGAACGTCTTCATATTCGTAAATGTTCTTCTAGCCTGCTCGATTTTTGATCTGATCTTTTTCTTAGGGTCATATAGACTGGTCATGATGGTTCCAAGATATTTGAAGGACGAGACTTGTTCCACAGTTGCCCCCTTAATAATCAGATGTGCACGCATATGTATTTTAGAGAAAACCATGGTTTTGGTTTTCGTAGTATTCGTAAAAAGGCCAAAGCTTTCACTGTGTCGAACTATGCGGTCCATCATGTTTTGCAAGTCTCGCATGTTCTCTGCTAACACAACGGTATCGTCAGCATATCTGATATTATTAATCGTCCTACCATTAATTCTGATTCCACCAGTAATTCCCCCTAGAGCTTCCTTGAAAATAGCCTCCGAGTATATATTGAATAGTAGTGGTGATAAGACACATCCCTGCCGCACTCCTTTCTTGATGAGAGTTGTTTCCAACGTTGCTGATTCCAGTCTAACTTCTGCGGTTTGTTGCCAGTAGAGGTTTGAGATTAAGTGTATTTCTTCTCTGTCGATCCCAGTCGCTCTAAGGATCTCTATCATCTTATGATGTTTGACGCAGTCGAATGCTTTTCTATAGTCAATGAAGCATGCAAATACATTGATGTTCATGTCTCTGCATCTTTGTGTTAGTACGTTCAAGGAGACAACGCTTCGCGGGTGCCAAGACCATTCCTAAATCCGAATTGGATTTCATCCAGCTGGTACTCGCATTTCCTGAAGATTCGGGTGTGAATTATTCTAAGGAATATTTTTAGAACATGAGACATGAGACTAATCATGCGATAGTCATCACAGCGTGAGGCCTGAGTCTTTTTAGGCAGAGTAATAAATGTCGATTTCAACCAGTCGGAAGGGATATTACCTGATCTATAAATCGCATTAAAAAGTGCGATCAGTAGATCTAGTCCCTTACCTTCTCCGTCGGCTATCGGTTTGATGACTTCAGCATATACGCTGTCTGGGCCAGTGGCTTTTCCGTTTTTCTGAGCCTTTACTGCGTGGACAACCGCGTCCTTGGTAATTTCTGGGCCGGACTCATTTATGTTTTTGTCTACTTGCGGCGGCGTATTTGGTCTATCGTCATCAAAGAGCTCCTCCACGTATCTCTTCCATACTTGCAGTTTTGCTTCCACTCCCGTGATTATTTCGTTGTTAGCATCCCGTATGGTTAGAACTTGATGTCTTCGGGCACGATTTGTAATTTTTTTTACTTTTTTGTGCACATTGAACGCGTCATGTTTTTCTTGAAGTACTTCGATTTCTTTGCACTTCCAGACATCCACTGTTCTTTTGCCTCTCTGCATTTTCTCTTGATCTTTTTATTGATTTCTTTGTATAGCCGAGGATTTTTCATCCCAGTAATTTTCCACAATTTATCGGGCTACAACGCGCATTTTATTATCACGGAGATAGCTGCCGCGTTCGAAGGCTTGATCGATGTACTACTGATAACAAAGAAAAAGTACATCTTATTCACGAAGTACGTGAAAAATACAGCCGAAAGATCAGATTCGCGAGGCGTCATAAAGTTAAAATTTATCCATTCGTACAAATTTTTTAGCACGAGTCTCACAAAATTGGCATCCTTCCTCGATAAGGATAAATTAAAAATTATACGGTCAAAATTTTCCGCGTTATCCGACCACGATTTCGAATTATTGACGCGAAAAAGTGTCTTTCCATACGAATACGTAAATTGCGTCGAAAAGTTGGAGGACTCGTGTTTACCGCCGCGCGATTTATTTCACAGTTCCTTGATCGGTGATACCGTATCCGCCGCGAACGTTTGGCAGCGATTCTCCGTTCGAACCTTAGGTGAATACAGCGATCTATACCTCAAAACTAATGTCTTGCTGTTGGCCGACATTTTCAAAAATTTTCGCGACAATTGTGTTGTGAGTTATGGACTTGATCCCGCGTACTACTACACTTTACCGGGTTTTACGTGGGACGCCATATTGAAATATACTCGTGTCAATTTCGAACTGCTCACCGACATTGACATGGTCATGTTTATCGAACGCGGTATTCGCGGTGGCCTGAGTCAATGTTCAAACATATACGCGCTGGCCAACAACAAGTACATGCAGTCGTACGATCTATCGAAACCGTCATCGTACCTGATGTATTTCGATGTAAACAACCTGTACGGCTGGGCGATGTGTCAGCCACTGCCTTACGCAGATTATCGATGGGTCGAAGACGTGTCAAATTTCGACTTTAGCGCGATCGCTTCGGATTCGCCTACGGGTTATATTCTCGAGGTCGATCTCGAGTATCCGCAGGATAAACACGACGCGCACACTGACCTATCGTTCTGTCCGACGCGCGATAAACTGCCCGGCAAACGGCAGAACAAACTTCTCGCCACGCTGTACGATAAGAAGCGTTATGTTATCCATTATTGCAATCTGCAGCAGTGCACGCGCCACGGCCTTCGCGTCACAAAAATACATCGCGTATTGCAATTCGCTCAATCTGTGTGGCTCCGGGTTTACATCGAACTTAATACAAAATTTAGAACACTGGCCAAAAATAAGTTCGAGAACAATTTATATAAATTGATGAATAACGCGGTTTTCGGGAAAACGATGGAGAACGTACGCAACCACGTTAACGTAAAATTACTGATAAAGTGGGACGGACAATACGGCGCGGAGGCAATGATCGCGTGACCAAATTTCCATAGCAGGACCGTGTTTTCGGAAAATCTGGTAGCCGTTGAACTGCGCAAACTCGAGGTGAAATTCGACAAACAGATCTACGTCGGCTGTGCATCCTCGACATGTCTAAGGTGTGCCTATACGAGTTTCACCACGAGTACATGTCTTCCCTGTACCGCGACATGTGTAGAATTATGTACACCGACACGGACAGTCTGATTTATCATATTGAGTGCGACGATGCGTACGAGAACATGAAACGTGATATAGCCAAGTTCGACACGAGTGACTACGCAGTAGATAACGCGTATAGTATGCCTCTCATCAATAAAAAGGTGCCGGGCCTGATGAAGGACGAAAACAACGGTGCCATTATGACCGAATTCGTTGGACTTAGGGCGAAAATGTACGCCTTGCAAGTCGATGGTAAGAAAGACACTAAAAAAGCGAAAGGTGTCAAAAGCAACGTCATCGCGCGTACCATTACGTTCGACGACTACACGCGGTGTTTGAACGATAAGATCGAAATGACTCGATCTGCATAAGATCGAAATTGCACAAAGTGTACACTATTCGCGAGACTAAAATCGCTCTGAGTCCGTACGACGATAAGCGATATATCGTACCGGATTCGACCGATACGTTGCCGTGGGGACATTATCGCATACCTTTATATGATAAGGAACAGTAAAGATTCATGTATGCAATACATGTAATATAATTTATGTATGTAATATATACGTCTTTATTTCAGCTATACGCCAAGAAAGGACTTGGTTTACAATTCTTACTTAACCCTCGGAGAACACATAGGGTCAATTTGACTCTGTTTTTTGCCAGAAAAATTTTTAGCCAAAAATATTAAAAATAAAAAAAATAAAATTTTATTTGTAAATTACGTTTTTTTTTAAAGAACACTCATGGGTTAGTCTGACCTTGCAACCAACAACTGCGACCGAGCGGGCGCCAGCATCACCCAGACGTGGCCCGGTCATCGTGGAGCAGCAAGTTCTCGAGCGGCCATTGATTCCACCGAGAAAGGTATCCGGGAGTCAATCCGGAGACAAGGCGCGAGACGTAGCGGCATCACAACCCGGAGCAGTTGACATGAGGCAGCGAGTCAAGTCCCAAGAGGCACATCAGCATACCGACGCAAACACCTGTAAACAAAAAGAGAGACATTAAAATGTGTGAGCGAGAAAATGTGTATGTGACAATAAAAAGACTGCGTGACGAATCATGTTTAGAGATAAGAAAAAAGTTTTCCGTTGGAAACAATCGCGAATTGTTTATCGGTGCAATATTTGGAAATCGAGATGGAAAATCGCGGTAGTTCGCAATGATGAGATTTCGCGAGAAATAATTACAGGTAAAAGTGAAAGAGCTTCCCGAGAGGAGCAATGATTTAATTTCTCGTGGCAATAATCGGGAAAAAGTGTTTAATAAAATCGCGACAGAATCATTGATAGAATGACGACGCGAGCGAACGACGAAAAAGGTTCCGTTTACCCAGCGGGGTACACAAATGCGTGCGATTAACAAATACATTAGTGAAAAGTTAATATAATCAATGAGTTATTTACTTATATTTCTAAATAAAAGGAATTCTGACAAGTTTATTTCAAAGAGTTTCGCGAAGAAAAGATTCGGCGAACCAGTTTCGTAATGCGTCATACGATTGATTTTTTAAGGAGTGTACGAGGCATAACGGCCTGGCAAGATTAAAAGACGTATTTCATAATGTAATCGAATCATTTATTTTGCGTGATACGATACGCCTATCATGTTAGGTTTAAGCCAATCGGGAGAAAAACCAACGGAAGTATGGTTAAAGTCCAGCAACGGCAATGAGATTAAAAATGCGGCATGGCTTTTAAGTTGTTTGCGAACGCGCCGATGTTTGCATAGGACGGGGCGCCGAAGCGTGGTCCAGCGGTGATCCAAGATCCGGCGGCATCCAGGAGGAACCTGCTACAGAAAGAGAAAGGGAGAATTAGCGAGGGAAAATCAAAAGGTCAGAGATCTGCACGTTCATTCATTAGAAATTCTTTCTCGGTATTCCGATTAAAACCGAGTGGCGACCGTGATTTAGACACAAGTTGAATAAATTCATAAGTGATTGATGGCTTTGATACATCCGTCCGGTCACAACCTTACACACACTTTGATTGTCTACCGTTTTAAATTGACGAGTGCGATCAGCTTGAAAAAATTTCCAGATGTACTTGGAACATTGTTAAATTAATTGATATAAATAAAAAGTGCCGTAGGAATTATTTACATATTTAAAAAAATTAAAAAAAAAATTTTTTTAAATAATTTCGCATTGCTCTTTTATTTTCGCCATTATCTCTTCAACATCTTTCTTTGCTCCTACATTATATACTGTAAAAATATTTAGACCTTTTTCCTCTTTTACTATTCTCGTTCGCGCAATTCTTTCTGTAATCATTACACTTACATTTTTCTCCACTTTCGACCCCCAACTTTTCTAATACTTATTAGTAAACCTTTCTTCGCCCTACCCTTCCTCCTTTCCCTTACAATGTTAATGTTTTTCCAGTTGTGCGTTTCCGGCAGTCTACCCTTAATTATATCCCATCCCTTATGTTTCTATCTAACCATGTTTCACATAACCCTATAAAATCGAAACTTACTATGTAATTCCAAAAATCTTTGTCCTGCCTCTCGATACCTGCTACATTCCAAAAAATTATCTTTTGCCTATTTTCTTTCTTCAACTGCTTCACTTTTCCGACCTCCATTCGTGTTGTTTGCCTATTGTCATCTTGAATGCCATAACTTACTGGTTCTCTTCTCCTAACTTGGCAACCATCTAGAAATTTTTCTTTTCTCTTAGTTTTCCTGCTTCCTCGCTCCACACATACTGCTTTTCTCCTATATTCATCTTTTTATATCCTACTTTAACTATCTTCCCATCTTCTTTCTCTATTCTTGCATACTCCCTTATTTTTCTCTGCACCTCTCTCTCCGTCTTCGTCATATCATGGTCAATATAGATTCTGCCTACATATTTGTTCTTTAATTTCTTCTTCTCTTTCATTATCTTTTCTTTGATTTCCCAGTCCTCCAATTCTATAATTACCACTTCTCTTCCTTCCATTCCCACGGTTTAAATACTCTTTACATTTTCTTTTACCTTAAATTCTTGCTCTATTTCCTAGCTACATCTTTTATACTTCTCGTCTTTGTGTTTATATTCAACCTTTTTATTACTATCTTGTTCCTTCTCTCTTTTTTCTCTTTTTCTTCTATTATTCTTTTCAATCTTCTAACTTCTTGTCCTATTTCGTCCTTTGCTTCCCCCTTCCCATCTCGCGACTCTATTTTTCTTTTATTTTGCTTTACTAATTCCGCTACTTTCTCCACTATTTCTTCTATATTTTCTCCTTTAGCAACTCCGGTTTCTCCTCTCCGTCCCTCCATCTCTTTTATTCTCTCTTCCATCTCCACTAGCTTCTTCTCCATTCTATCCACTTTCAGCTCCCAGTTTTCTTTTATTTCCTTTATCTCGTTCCTCAGTCCTACCATTTCTATTTTAAGTTCCCTCAGCATCCCCATCAATGTTCCTTCTTCATTCTTTATCTCCCTCTCCTCTCCTGTCTGCTTCAAACCTGGTAGTGTTCTATCCATCATATTATTTTTCTTAAATATTTTATCCGCCAGTCTCTCCCTCTCTTCTCGTTTCCTCTTGTTATGTTCCTCCTCCTTCTCCTTATCTCCACCTCGTACGTAATCCAGTATGCTCAACGAATCTGCTCTTTCCCTTCCTTTCAGTTAACTAGCGGTCTTCTTTTTGCCTGTGCTTTGTACTTTTTTCGACATGTAGACGGAGCTTAAGCACGCCCGCCTAGTACCGCCTATCCTCGCCGCGCGCCGCCACGAGTCACCACCTGTCCTGCCGATTCGACTTCCTGTCTACCTCTGTAAATTAACCGTGCCTACCGCGTGTTGCTATCTTATTTTACATTAACCTATTCTGACTCCCTATTTTAATTCTTGCTTATTCGCCTCTGTCGCTTTTCGCATCTTCCCCTCAATTACGCCGCTTTCACCCCTCTCAACTCGCCCTCTCCTGCCCCAGGCACCTTAACAAACTATCACCTACTCTAAATATTCGCTAGAATTATCGCACTCATACACTCTCTGACACTCACTCGTCCACATCCGCTAACCAAGTCCATGTATGTAATATAATATACGTATGTATGTATGTATGTATGTATGTATGTAATGTAACGTATGTATAATGGAAGGAATATTAATCACGCATATTTTGTACTTTATATTTCAAATACTTTTTTATTATTGTATTGTATTGTATTGTATTGGTTTATTGTCTATCCCCATAGGGTTTACAAGGCGTTTTTTTTACTGAGGAACGTACCTAAACCTCTACAAATAAAAAAACAAACCCTTTATCCTGGCCATTTGCGACCTTACATTTTTCTTTTACCCTCCCTCCCCGTTTCTCTCCTCACCCCCTCTTGTCTTCTCTGCTTCCTCAGAGTCTTCGTCGCTCTGCCTCGATCCTTCCTGTCTCGCCTCGCCCCCTTCGTCCTACAGCCCCTTCCTCTTGTCCTCCTTCTCCTCGTCTGAAGTCATCAGGAGTTTCTCCTCCATCCCTCTCGTTAGTTCGTCCTCCTCCGCCCGCTCCGCGTTTCTGCTTTCCTCCATCCTTCTTTCTAATCTCTCCTCCCTCTCCCTTCTCTCTCTGTCTCTCGCCTCCACCGACCTGTCCTCGTCTTCTCCCAATTTGACTCCTTACCTCCCCATTTCTCCTTCTCAACCCTTATAATCACGTTCCTCCTTAATTCCTCCCCTCCTTTCTCCTTTCCATCCTACCTCCCTCTTACTCTCTTTTCTTCCTATGGCCCTCGTCCTCGTCCGTATCCATACCCTCGTCTCCCACCGCTTTATCCTCGTCCATCTTCACCCTTCCCACTCCCCTCCCTTCTCCTTGCCTCCAAGTCCAGCTCACGCACGCTCGTCACCTCCTCTCCTTCCTCGTTCCACTTCTCCGTCGCCCCTTCTCTCCTTCTCCTTCCATCACCTATCTATCTGTCCGGCCCCTTCAATCGTTCGATCCATCGATCTGTCGAGACGACTCCCTGCTCCGTTCCGCACCTGCCGCGCCACCATCGACAAACACTCTGTCTCGACAGGTCGATCGATCGCCCGATCGATACTCGCTGCTACCAACTCGCTCAGCTCCCTCGTCGTATAACCTGGGCTGCTACCTCCGTTCCTTCAATCCCGCCCTTCTCCCTAACCTCACTTTCCACGTGCCTCTTCACCAACGTTTCCCGTCTCCTCCAGACCACCTTCCGCTTCACCTCCATTCTCCCGTCTTCCTTTCACACTCCCCTATCTACCCCCTTCAATCAACACCTTCCTCACCTCTCAATCTCTCCCTTCATCTCCTTTCACTTTCCTACCACTTATCCACCTGTTCCCCCGCCGAGGGCTACGGAGGAACCCCCCAAATACTTTTTTTTATTATATATTTCTATATATTGGATATTTTGTATTTAATATTTCAAACACTTTACATGTATATTTTTTATGTTAAGAATAAAATACAGTATGCACGAATTAAATAACATTGTCCTTGTGTATCCAAGAGTTGTGCGATCCATCGAATCCCAGCCATTTCACGTAAACCTCGTCGCCCCACCTGCGCAGTACTTTCTCCACGAGATACACGTCCGGATAAGTCGCGCGATGCAACTCGTGCTCGTAGAACGCTCCAACGACGGATTTTCCACGATAGTCCTCGAGTAAATAGGTTACGGGATTGGTATGCTACACTTTAACGATCTTAAATACTTCGGTGGTCCAATTCGGCGTGTAACCCTTCTCGAAAATTGTCTTGTATTTGCTGACTCGTATCGAGTCGCCCGCTTTGAACTTTGCCGGGCCTGCGATCTTTATCGCGCTGTACACCGTAGCCAAGAGTCTTTCGGCGATCGCGGGGGTAACGTCGACGGGTCGCATGCCGATCGTTCGATATTTGCGCGCGTTGTAATCCGACACGAGTCGCGATAACGCGTCGACCCACTTGTAATTTCCGTTGAGCGTAAACATTTTCCACATATCATTCTTTAACGTGCGATTGAATCGCTCGACGACCGATGACTTCATCACCGAATACGTGGAATAATGATTGATGCCGTGTTTTTCCACGAGACGTTGCACGTCGGTATTGTAAAATTCCTTCGCCATATCGGTTTGTAGGTTACCAGGGCACCTCCCGCTATCTTAAATTATCTCAGCGATAGCGTCGGCTGTCTCGCTGCCGCCTTTACCCTTGAGCGGCACGGCCCACGCGTGCTTGTTCAGCACATCGATGACGGTGAGTATGTAGTGGTAGCCTCCGTTAAAACGCGAGTACGGGCGCATCTCGACGATATCAGCCCACCACAAGTCGTCGTACCCTCGCACTATGACGTGTCTGCGAGGAAAATTTCTTCCGCCGGTGCGTGCAATTCGTCCACCAACCGTCGCTTTTCGATATTTTTATCTACATCGGATTTTAACGGTCTTATGTTTCGTTGTCGCCGTTTCTGTTTCTAATGCATCGTTCGTAGCAGTTTCTGAACAGTTCATAACCGCTTCTGAACAGTTCGTAACCGCTTCTGAGCCGTTCTTGAACCGTTCGACAACCGTCCGACAACCGTTCTTGAACCGTTTGTTGTCGTTCGTCGTCGTCAATTAACCGTTTCTTGTCACTGTTCGTCGTTTGATAGTCGTTTCTGAGCCGTTTCTTAACCGTTCGTTAGCCGTTTCTAATTGTAACCCTCGCACGTCCTTCTCAAACGCGGTAAGCTTCTCGCCTGACTCTTTCCGTTGATCTCTGAAACTTTTAACACACTGATCCACGTATAGTTTGTTAATCGCGTCACCGTCAGTCTCAGGTTGCGCTACGCGACGAATCTTGCGCGACCTTGCGTCAAAGTCCGTGACGGTGCGACACAGAGCGTTGTCGGGCACGAAATTTCTCACTAATCCGCTTGTTGTGCCGTACCTTGGGTCGCAGGGTCGGCACTGAGTTCTTTTGGATCCGCCGGGAGGAAGGAGAAACACTTAGTCAGTTTATTAATTGAACAATGTTTAATAAAGTTATTCTTTGGAATGATACAGATATCTTCTTACTTCACTGCCATGACTTGCGGGCGTTCACAATATAATGGATTACGTTCGGTCGTGCGCGTTATCGCCTTTCGTTCTAGACTGCCCGCCGCTTCTCGGAAGGGCGGGCTTTTATCACTTGCGCCTTAACTTCCGCGATGCTGACTTAGCTGTCAGCGCTTTTACTTCCGGGCCTTGGTCAATCGCCTGGCGATCGGATGATGCCCGGAATGCATTTGGCAATAGCCGGAACTCGCGCTGGCAATCGTGTGATGCCCGGAATGCCACCTAAGATGTATTTGGCAATAATCGGACTTGCGCTGGCAGCTCTGTGTCGCAACTAGGTCAACTCGACTTCCGTCTCACAACATCCCTTCCCCCGTGGAAAAAGAAAAACCGAGGTATGAGGTTTTTGTTACATTTTATTTATACATGATAATTTTTCTTTCTCCATGGGGTTACATTATTTGCTATTTTATTTTTCTAGTTGCTTGCGGAAGTCGCGTCGCGTGTTTTCCTTTGTTTTTTTTTTTTACGCATGTGATAGCGATTCCTCTTCTTATTACGATTACAATCCAGAACGTCACATTCGAGAGAATGTGACGTCGCTCGCAATTATCGTTTTGTGCTCGGATATAAATTTGCACCTCGCAGGGTGCGTGCGCTGTTATAAAATATACGGGGTATTTTGTGTCGCATATATATATACGAATGTTCTGTCGGCATGTGTGCATATGTCTAAATCGCTTTCCTACTGCTCATTGTTTGCATCGGCTTTTAGCCGATTTGCATGCACGCGTATCGTCTTGCGCTTTATTTTGATTGTATAGTTTACGTCACTGTGTTTTTCCACAATCACGTATGGCCCTATCCATTGTGAGTCGAGCTTTTTTGATCGTCCGCGTCGTACTGTTTCGTCGTGTAACAGTACCTTGTCACCTACTTTAAATGTTTCCTTATTACATTTTTTTATCGAATTGCAATTTCGCTTTCACTTTTTCATCTTTAGTGTGTTCTCTCGCGACTTGGCTCGTTGCGCGAATTCGTTCTCGCAATTCTTGCGCGTAATCCTCGTATGAATACGTCAATTTTGGAGGCTTAGATAGTGCTGTCGGTAGGTTCGCTCGATGTCCGTAGACAAGTTCAAACGGCATAAACCCTGTCGTAGTATGAGGTGTTGTGTTGTAGTAAACATCGCGTAGGGTATCCATTCATCCCAATCGGTCTGATCTTCATTTATGTAGTCCCTCAAGTATTCTGCTAGAGTGAGATGTGACCTTTCCAACGCTCCGTTACTCTTGGGGTGGTATGCTGTCGTCTGGATTTTTTCTATCTTTAATAGCTTGCACATATTCTTAAATATCTCACCCATGAAATTTGTTCCTTGGTCCGTGAGAATTTTCTCCGGTATCCCGTGTTCCAAAACTTCTTTCGTGACGAAAGCTTTTGCGACTGTATTTGCCTCCTGGTTTTCTACAGGTATCGCTTTACTGAATTTCGTTAGGTTATCTTAAAATGTGAGGAGGTACTTGTTTCCGTTATTCGTAACCGTTAACGGTCCTACTATATCGAGCGCGCATTTCTCGAATGGTCGCTCGGGTGTGTATGTAATGATCAATGGCATTTTCGTTTTTCGGCTCAATTTATTTTTCTGGCAGTACTCGCACTTGCTTATATAATCTTCTACATCCATCGTTATTCCGCGCCAATTGTGTTGTAATCGGATGCGGTTTAGTGTTCGCGTGACTCCCTGGTGCCCTCCTGTAGACGAGTCATGATATTCGAATAGTATCTGCTGCTTTTCCTTTTCGGTATGCTCCTTCGGAGTGTTCTCGTTTTGCTGTGTCATATGCACGGCCGATGCCTCCGTTATCGGGTTTCGGCTCAACGCGTCGGCGTTCAGATTACTTTTTCCGGCTTTGTGTACGATCTCGTAGTCGTACTCTTCTAATTTGAGCCTCCATCTGATTAGCCTTGAGCCGGGGTCAGTCACGTTGAATAGCCATATCAACGGATTGTGATCTGTTATTATTTTAAATCTGACACCATATAAATAGGGACGGAAATGTTTAACCGCCCACACGATGGCTAATAGCTCTTTCTGTATTGTATTGTAATTCTGTTCCGCCTTGCATAATACTCGGCTGGCGTATGCGATCGGTCGATCTTGGCCTACTGTCCCCTGTGAAAGCACGGCTCCGATGGCGTAATCTGACGCGTCGGTGGTTACCAAGAATTCCTTGTCGAACTCAGGGTAATTCAATACCGGTGCCATTGTCAATTTTTCTTTTAGTACGTCGAAAGCGTTTTGCTGCTCGATTGACCAATTAAACTTTTATCCTTTCTTTGTAAGCTTGGTCAAGGGCTTGGCTATTTTTGAAAAATTTTTATTAAATTTTCGATAATATTCGGCTAGACCATTGTCCCCATTGTCAATTTTTTTTTTAGTACGTCGAAAGCGTTTTGCTGCTCGATTGACCAATTAAACTTTTCTCCTTTCTTTGTAAGCTTTGTCAAGGGCTTGGCTATTTTTGAAAAATTTTCAATGAATTTTCGATAATATTCGGCTAGACCGATAAAAGATTGTATGTCTTTCCCTCTTCTCGGGATCGAAAATTCTTTTACCGCTTGTAATTTAGACGGGTCCGGCGATATTCCGTTCTCGGAAATTACATGCCCTAGGTAAATGACCTCCTTTCGTAAGAACGCGCATTTGGCTGCAGGTTTAAGTTTGCGGAGTCTGATTAATACCGCGATTAGGTGTGTGAGGTGCTCCTTTAGAGATGCTCCGTAAATCACGATGTCGTCGAAATATACGAAACATTTCAAGCCTAGTAGTCCGGCTAGTACTGCGTACATTAGCCGTTGAAATGCTACTGGCGCGTTTTTCAATCCGAACGGCATTCGGTTAAACTCGAAATGTCCGTCCGGGGTGGAGAATGCCGTTTTACTCTTATGGCCCTCATGCATCGGGATTTGATGATATCCCGATGCTAGGTCTAGCACCGTAAAGTACTTCGCGTTGCCTAGTTGGTCGAGTATGTCGGTGATATTCGACATGAGGAAGGAATCTCCCATGGTTAGATTGTTTACTTTTCGAAAATCTATCACGACTCAAAATCTTATTTTGCCAGACGCGTCAGGTTTTTTGGCAACGACTATTATAGGCGCGTTCCATTGGCTTGCGCTGGGGCGGATTATTTCGTCGTCTAGCATTTTTTGTATCTGTTTTTTCACTTCGGCTTTATGCTTCTCCGGCAGCCGATATGGTTTTACGTTTACCGGTGCGCTATCGGGTCGCGTATTTATTTCGTGCTCTATAGCTGTAGTCGCGCTCAGCTTGTCTTCGTCTAAATAGAATACGTCGCAAAATTCATCGTAGATTTGTTCTACTTCTTTTCGCTCTTCGTCGTTTAAGTTTTCGAGCTGTAATTGTTCGCGTAGTTTCTCGCGTCGCTCGGTAATGGACTCGCGTTTCTCGGTCGCGTGTAATGTGAGAACGTCGGCGGGGTCGTTAGCCGGCATGTCCTCTAACGTTACGTGAGGTGTGAGTATTTCGACCGGCTTGTCCGTCACGTTCAAAATGCTGACCGGGCATTTAAATTCGACTGGCTTTACGAGGCAATGCCCGATAAAAACTCTGGGAGCAGGTTCGCCGGTTTTTACGATGCCTACTCGGTTATGATCGGTGACGGCTTCGACGATGGTTTTGCTGCGGGGCGGTAGAGGTATCTTTCGATATGGTCGAAGTTTGAAAGTGGCTTTACCGATTTTCAACTGCTTCGATGTATTCGAAATGTCGGCCTTGTGTTTAGTTAGGAAATCGTTTCCTAATATTCCCTCATATTCGATAGGGAAGTCGTCCTTCACCACGTACATTGTGTGGCGTATTTTCTTATTTCCGAGATCCACTGTCGCTTTTATTTTCCCTAACGTGTGGATTTGGTGTCCAGTTACGCCGATTAACGCTAATCATTCTTCCCGCACCATCGTTTTACCTTTTAAGTTTCCGACTTTTATTAGTGTCAATGTCGCTCCTGAATCTAGCAGAAGATTCATTTCCCCTCTTTCCGCTTTCTGTATAGGCAACGTTATCATATCTAGCGGGACCACCTTGTGCTTCTCCGTTATCTGTAACACCCTATATGTTTCAGCGGCGCGTGTCTTATTTTTTCTGGGCTGCTCTTCCTCCTCGTTGCTGCTGCTGGAGGATGTGTCCTCGCTAGATTTGTTTGATTTTGTTTTTCTCACTGTGCTTACTGGTGCTTTTCTAGCAGCTTCCGTTTTTGATCGGCGCGGTCGATTAGGCTTCAGTCGCCCGTTTAGCGACCAGCATTCGTCTCGCTTGTGCCCTGCTTTCTTGCAATACGAGCACTCGATGCTGTTGATTCCACCAGGCTTTTCCGCTTTCGGCAATGTGTATTTGCTTGCATACCGGATCGAGCGGCAATCTCGCCCGTAATGACCGGTCTTCCCGCATTTATGGCATTGCACGGTTGTACTTCTCGCGTTTCGCGCGTTTTCCGCGGGGAATCTATTCTTTGACGTCGGCTGTCCGTTTCTCGGGGAGGGGCCTCTGACTTTTTTCTCCGCGCTCGCACTAACATTTTAATGTCTTCGTGCAGTCCAATTTGAAAATTGTGCAAAGCTTGCATTTTAATGCTTTCTAGTATCGCTTTTTGCTGTTCTTGCGAGTGCCCTTGGCCCTCTTCCATGGCCTCGTACAGTTCTCTCGCTAGTTTCTCGACTCGACGCCCAAATTCCTGTGCGCTTTCGCCGGTTTTGTTTTAGCGAGTTGAATTCTAACTGCAGGTGGGTCATGCCGCGCTTTCCGAGATATTCTGTTTTGAGCTCGCGCTTCAGCTGGTCGAAATCCCGAATATCGCGCGTCTCGAAGTCGGTCATAGCTTTGCCCTTGAATTTCGTGCATAATATTGCTTCTAGGAGCATGGCTTCGTCCGCGAGCTGTATATTTTTCATCGCGTATGTGCTTGCGCTAATGAATTCGCGAACGCGCTCTCTGGATTCTCCGTTTATCTCGGGAATCATGTTACGGGCTTCCTTTAGGCTAAGGAATCCGATGTGGTGCCCTGGCTGACTACGGACGTCGCTTTACGTCCGCCCGTAGGTCACGTCCAGCGGGCCCTGCGGCCGCGTACGCGTCGCTCTCGCGCGTCGGAGCGATCGTAAGTGGCGGATTCTAGTCGACTCAGGCGTTCCTGCATCTCGCGGATTGCGCGCAGGACATCTACAGAGCGCTCGAACTCTGCGGCCTCTGTACGGTCCATACGTTCCTGCATGTCGCGCATCATGCGTAGTACGTCGCTGAGCACAGAGCTTATTGCTCCTGGGCTTATTTGCGTCGGCTCGGGGGCTCGACTTCGGTTGGTTTCGGACGGTCGCCCATTATGCGCGGGTCTGAGCCGCTCTATTTCCGCGTTAATCTGCGCAGGCGAGATGTCCTCGCGCGGCGCAATGTTCGCGGCAGCTCGTTGCTGGCTCATTTTGTCGGCCCGGGGGTTATAATCCTTTTCCGCGGGGTCGAATATATCGCTTTCGTACGAGGTCAGGTAGAATTCTCCTCTCCCTGCGTTCTCGCTCTGAGTATCGGCCGAGATGTCCGATTGTGCGTCACCGTCGGTCGGGGGCAATCTGTGTGCGTCACTGTCGTGATCGTCACTATTTACGTCACCGCTTTCGTTAGCTATACTATTTCGCGGGTCTTCGTTCGTGTTGCAGAGGGTAGCGTCTAAAAACTCGAATTCGTGTTCTACTACGACGTTGGGATGTAATTCGAGCACTGGCGTGTTATCGTCGGCGAGTTGCGCGTCTAAATTCCGTCGCATGCGGTCTAGTTCGTTGTTCGTCAGTCGTGCGGCGCGTAGACGGTTTCGGATGCTATTTTCGATCGCTTGCTGCGCGCGCTCGCTCAGCACGAAGGACGCGTTGCTGACAGGGGGATGCCGGGATAAGTCGTCTGACATCTATCGGCGCTTACGCTTGTATCCCTTGTAATCGCGAGGTTTCTTTCGGCGTTCGCGGTTGTCTTTCCTGTAACCGCGAAATTGATTCTCGGCGTTCGGTCGCGGGGAACGCTCGCTATTTCTACGCTCGGCGCGTGCCGTGGTCGGCTTACAAAGTGTTTCGGATTTACATTACCGCCGCGCATGGTGTCCGCTTTCTGCTGTGTCGGAGTCCTGCAGGGCCGCTCCGCTGCTTTGTGTCGTCTCTGCTGCGCTGCTTCACTGGCTCGGTGCGTCCCTGTGGCGCTGCCTCGGGCTGGCGAGTCCGTGCGGTAGGTCGGGGCCTCTCCGGTGTCGCTGATATGGGGCACTCGGCGGCTTCTACCGTTGTTTTACTTACTCACTCGGGATTTGTCTGGCGGTTCCTCTCCGGGATGTACCGCCGTCTAAAGCTCCGTTTCCGTATTGCAGGCGCAGAACTGGCAGGGTGTCCTCGCGTCCGGTTGACAGAATCCCACCGCTGCCACCAATTTGTTGTGCCGTACCTTGGGTCGCAGGGTCGGCACTGAGTTCTTTTGGATCCGCCAGGAGGAAGGAGAAACACTTAGCCAGTTTATTGAATGAACATTGTTTAATAAAGTTATTCTTTGGAATGATACAGATATCTTCTTACTTCACTGCCCTGACTTGCGGGCGTTCACAATATAATGGATTAAGTTCGGTCGTGCGCGTTATCGCCTTTCGTTCTAGACTGCCGCCGCTTCTCGGAAGGGCGAGCTTTTATCACTTGCACCTTAGCGATGCTGACTTAGTTGTCAGCGCTTTTACTTCCGGGCCTTGGTCATTCGCCTGGTGATCGGATGATGACCGGAATGCATTTGGCAATTGCCAGAACTCGCGCTGGCAATCGGGTGATGCCCGGAATCCCACCTAAGATATATTTGGCAATAATCGGACTTGCGCTGGCAGCTCTGTGTCGCAACTAGGTCAACTCGACTTCCGTCTCACCACATCCCTTTCCCCGTGGAAAAAGAAAAACCGAGGTATGAGGTTTTTGTTACATTTTATTTATACATGATAATTTTTCTTTCTCCATGGGGTTACATTATTTGCTATTTTATTTTTCTAGTTGCTTGCGGAAGTCGCGTCGCGTGTTTTCCTTTGTTTTTTTTTTTTACGCATGTGATAGCGATTCCTATTCTTATTACGATTACAATCCAGAACGTCACATTCGAGAGAATGTGACGTCGCTCGCAATTATCGTTTTGTGCTCGGATATAAATAATCGGACTTGCGCTGGCAGCTCTGCGTCGCAACTAGGTCAACTCGACTTCCGTCTCACAACACGCTCCACCGATGGTACGAAATGGCATTCGTCGCGTCTTCGCTCTGCTCGAACAATCCAAATTTATTGATCGGCAATTTCGACGCTGATTGAACTGATCGCTGTCGCGCCGTTTAATTTATTATAAGCCCGGCTTCGCGAAGTTCCTCGATGATCGACATGGTCTCGTTGTCGTGGGCATTGTTGCCAGCTGGACGCGAAGCGTCGAGCAATCGCAGACGATCCACCAGCTCGTTGGGGTCGTCCCAGTGCACGTAGTCGATTTTATTGTCGGTTAGCGTCATCGCGCGAGATCCGAATAATCCCTCTTCGGATTTTTTCTTCCTGGATTCGGTCGATATCAACGGTGCGATTACCCGTGTATACTTGTATCTTTTGTTGCCCATTACTCGCTCGCGAGGATCGTGCTTGAATTTATGAGCACTTGTTGCCAACAGCATGCTCCTGTACTTTTGCTTATTGTCCTCCGTGTAGATCTCGAAATTGGGTACTTTCTTGAAGATCAACTCGTAAATTCCGGGTGTGCCGGCGTATCGTACGCCGTCGATATAAATGTTATCCGCGTTGTCCACGTCAAAACGTTTATTACCGAGCATCATTTCATTCTTGCCGAGATAAACGCCATACACGATGTCCATCGTTGGATAGGCGCCCAAAATAGACGCGATGTACACTCGGCTTATTGGACCCAAGTGACTTTGCAACGTTTCTATAAACATTTCTCGACCCTCCTACGTTTGCAACTGCTTTTGAACGGTCGTAGCGATTGAGTCGTACGTGGTTTCGAAAACATTAACGTTTGCGAGTAATTCGGGACTTGTACGTTGCACGGTTCACGTCGCCGCGGACGGGTGTAGAGATTATCGGTAGTACTGTCGCTCATTTCGACTGATTAGATTTACGCGGTGTCGATGAGAAATTCAACCAGGAGTCTAATCGTTCCCTCTTTCTCTTCAGTGTAGCATTCTCCTCTTTCTCCTTCTCCTCCCCGCGCTGTTGAACGGATAGCGTTTCGATTTTCGCGTCAGCGTCGCTCTCCGTCGGCTCCTCTTTCTTCACCGCGATCAAGCTCGAGTTGTCGACGATTTTTTTCAAAGGCCCGATGAGAGGTCTAAAGTGCGTGTCCAACTCAATGTCCTTCTCGATCTTACCGGTCTTCAAAGCGCGAAGTTTCTTGCGAATCAAATCACTCGTTTTCGCAATATCTTTCACAATCTTCTCGCGTTCGCGAATATTCTTGCTCCCGTCGATCGCAGCCATCGCGGGGAAAACAAAGCAGAGTGTCGACCTCTCTATAACGCTAACATTTCACCTTCGACGACGTATCGGCGACGACTGACCGCTTTTGCGGTATCGCGAACACGTTAAATCCTTTTCTGTATCGGCCGTTTGAAAGCGCGCTGTCCTTGTCTATCACTACGAATCCGTACTTGCATTGCCAACAAGCGTGGCACAACGAGCAAAATGCATCGTACGACATGTCGGTATTTACGTGATCGTTGTACACGTGTTTCAAATTAGTGCCATCTTGTTTGAATAGGATCAGCAGATTCGCGTTGTCGCGTCTCAGATGTTTAGGTATTCTCGCGTACGTCTGACAGAGATAAAAGCAATCGACGCTCGAGTGCCTGCCCATCGAGAAATACTCTCTCACAGTGTCTTGCTTATCGCACGCCATGTCATCGAAGACGAAGATCGAGTTTGGACACGCGTCGCTCGGTGGAATGACGTCACTGTTATTAGAGAAAGTGTAGTAGCCGATTTTGTCGATCGATGTCAATAAATTCTCCAGATATCGGTATTTCGGTTGTTGCAGCGATTTTGAGTATACGTACACGTTCTCGAAACATACACCGTGCGGACTTTCCAGCAAATTTATCAGAACGTTGGTTTTACCGCAATTCGAGGGACCGCAAATAATCGCGTGTATAGTAGTCGGCAGCATCGTACCGTGTCTGCGCCTCTCCGCGTTGCTCTCCATCGACCGTCGATCTGTCGCAATTCGTCACGTGAATCGCCAACAGTTGTCGCACAAATCTTTTTTTTTCTTGCACTTTGTACGACTGAATCGAACTTTCTCGTTCGAACGTCTATTTATAGGTAAGCGGCACCGCGAATCGCTCAGTCGCAAAGGTGTTCGTCTTGCTGTCAAGACCTTCGGATATTCGCGATTTTAGCGACAAATGCGGCGAATGTAACGAAAATAAAAACAGGTAGAGGTCTGTTTAATCGCGCGATAGGCGCACTTCCGTTCGAATTGCACATTCCCGGCTATCAGTTTTGCGGTCCGGGTACTCGTCTACGAGAACGATTGGTTAGAGGTGATCCGGGTGTAAATCCATTGGACGCGGCGTGTCGCGAGCACGACATAGACTATTCGCGTAGCAAAAGCCTCACCGAGAGCCACGCGGCAGACAAGGTACCCGCCGAGAGAGCGCTAGGACGCGTCATCGCGAGAGATTCGGCTCTCGGAGAGAGAGCTGCCGCTACAGCCGTCTGGGCGGCCATAAAGGCTAAGATGAAGCTCGGAATAGGCTTGAGAACAAAGAAAATACGAACGAGAAAAAGGCCGACAAAAAAACGGATATTTCCGGCAGCAAAACAAGGCGGCGTATTGCCGATTCTACCGTTGTTGAGAGTTCTCGGTTCTCTGGCCGGCGGAGCGGCCGGAACGGCGGTGAACGCTAGCAAAGCCGCGCGGCGTCAGCTGGAAGAGACGCAACGTCACAATCGCGCCATGGAAGGTCGCGGAATTTATCTCGCTCCGAACAAATATGGACAAAGAACTGTATCTCGGCCAGCACAAACGCGAACAAGGAGTAGCGTTAAAGATTAAAAAAAAACATCGAAGAAGTTAAATATGCCCACCGGTGTTACGACTAACGTACAATTGAGTCGACCGGCAAGGCGAATTCGCGTACCGTTCTTCAGAGGTGTTTTCATGCGTGATTCGTTACCGATCGTCGATGACGTACGTCGAAACGAGAGCGGTATCGTGAATTTGAATGATGCAGCGGGCCCCGGTACTCATTAGGTAGCGTACGCCAAGAGGGGAGATTGAGTCGTATATTTCGACAGTTTCGGCAATCTTCGACCACCGAAAGAACTGGTGCGATATTTCGGACCGAGCGTGACGAAGATTGAGTACAATAGCACGTCTTAACAACGATACGATCAGAGTATCTGTGGACAATTGTGTCTGCGATTTCTCCAGACGATCGATCACGATTGACGCTAATTTAAAACCTGACGATGCGCCGTGTGGAGACTCAGTGTTCGTCGAACGGTTTCCGTCAACATGTCTATAACGTTCACGCTGACCGGGAAGAGAAGCATACTCGCGGAGCACTATTTTCTCGCCGTGGATCTGAGCGACGGTAACTACGAGCTCGGTCTAACGTGTTTTGAGACTTTTCACACGATTCCGAACGTGAATTCTTCGAATAATAAATTTTATTTCGACGAGGATGACACGGAATTTACGATTCCCGAAACATCTAAACGCGTGAACTATGACTGAAATTTTCAACATCGGAGGCGAGCCGATCTTTGACGATTGCATCGTCAAGATCGAGACTCACACGTACAACCCGTATGCCAACACAACGTTTGACTATAGCGACGAGATACGAATACCCATACAACAGCAGGATCTGTATACGTTGCCGTGCGAAAGTTTTCTCTACGTCGAAGGAACATTGACGGTGACCAGAGCAGCCGGTCAAGCCGATAACGTACTAATTGCGTCGCGTTCATGTTCGATGAGATTTGATACGAGCTCGACAATATGGAGATTAATCGCTGCAGAAACGTAGGAATAACCAGCACGCTCAAGAACTACGTTACGGTATCGTCCGACAGAAACGTGATCCTGAGAAACGCTGGCTGGGATCCACAGAATAACGCGAACGGATATTTCAATTTCTGCGTACCGCTCAACTTGTTACTGGGATTTTGCGAGGATTACAAACGCGTGGTGATCAACGCTCGTCACGAATTGATCTTGATACAATCGCGCAACGACAACAATTCCCTGGTGGGAAGTCTCGCGTTGGAACCTGCAAAATAATCAAGATACAATGGCGAATGCCTCACGTGGTATTGAACGAGATCAACAAGCTGTCGATACTGCGCACCTTGGAAAACGGACGATATCTAAGTATGGGTTTCCGTTCGTGGGATGTGTAAAAGTATCCCCTGTTGCAAAACACGACCAAGCACTCGTGGGTCATTGAGACCGCGACTCAGTTCAAGAAACCGCGATACGTCGTCTTCGCTCTACAGACGGGTCGGAAAAACGTCATGTCCGCCGACACAAACCGATTCAACGACTACAACTTGACCAACGTAAAACTTTATCTAAGCTCGGAAGTTTATCCGTACGACGACTTGAATTTGGACTTTGATAAACACAGATGGGCGATTCTGTACGAAATGTACGCGCGTTTCTGCAAGGGCTATTACGGATACGAATATCTCGAGCCGAGTCTCACCGTTTCGACTTTTCTACGTAACGGCCCGTTCGTGATCATCGATTGCTCTCGCCAAAACGAATCCGTCAAAAACGCCACCGTGGATGTCAAAATAGAATTCGATTGCATGGAGAACGTACCCCGGAATACCTCCGCGTAATGTCTTATCATACACGACCGCGTGATTGAGTACAACCCGTTGACGAACGTGGTGCACAAAATTGTCTGAGTGTTCGCGGCAACGTCGACGTGAATATTTTTTTCTCTCTCTTTTTCACTCCCCGATACAATTATTTAGAGGGGCAAGGGAGGGAGGGGAAAGTATAAATCAGTGTCGCGAGACGGTTTGCAGAATTGCGCGTCATTTCTCTCGATTAACGCATCGACGAGAGAGAGATAAAGAAATCTCGTCATGTCCATACCAACATTCGTGAACCTGCAAGGATTCCTCGTAGGGATGAAATTTTTCGTAAAGGAGGTGGCGGTGCTAAGAAAAGGCTGCGTTCTGACGCATCACATCTTTACGTACCCCATGCCGTAGATCTACTCACAAAATCCGACAAATCGTGCGCTACCTGGTTGATTCACGATGCGAATCACCATGGATTACGATGGGAAGACGGAAACGTGCCGTACAGTATGGTGAAACGCCTGATTACATTAGCCGTGCTTGGTGTGGAAGAAGATGATGAAGAAAATGATGAGATGTCGACTCTCGTGTACGTCAAGGAATGTCAGAAACGAAAATGGCTGGTGAATCTGCTGGAGAATTATTCGCAAAAAAACCTAATCGTCGAGACTTTGGATGCGCATTACGAGGATATCGAGTCTTTGAATAAACTAGATGTCGCCAATACTATGCGATGCGGAAAACATGTTAAGAATTGCGCATTACAAAATGTAATAAAACTATTTAACTGGTGGTCGCGCCAGAGAGATTTGCGATCTTTTAAAAAATGAATTATATATAACTTTTTATAATGTTTTATTTCTTACCCCCTTTTCCCCCATCATCACCGTTAGAGTAGGTTTTACTTCCCCCTCTCCTAAAAAATTTCACTGCACAGTTCTATAAACATTAATCCCCTCTTTTTCCCCCACCGCATTATTACTTTGGAATGTCGGTGTTGTCGCGTATACTCGATTAATTTTATATGATCAGTCTTGTCGCGATCGCTTGTACTAACGGTCAACTTCTCAGAGCTGAGAAAAAAATGTTCTCCTTTGAAGGAAGCAGAAGCAGTAGCAGCAACAATGGTGGAAAACGCGTGAATTATTATGTGCCGATTCACGGCGTTGAAACTCAAACGTATGAGAATAGACGTAATAGGTAAGTTTCGTTTAAGAAAAAAAACAGTCTCCCCCCAGTTTTTATATTTTTGCAAATTGCAATACTTATGAAAAAACTAATTTCATTTTTTTTATACAGCATTTCGTTGGACCGTCGCGCGGTTCGTATACTCAGCAGACGATACGCGTTGACAGCTACGGGATAAAAATTTCTCGAAATTGGCATTAATGTGGGCCCACCGAGTTACGTGGAGATTGCCGTTGGATATCAATGTTGGGTTTTA